>NW_027212102.1:0-53037 GCF_036971445.1 Narcine bancroftii | reverse complement strand
TTAGTATAATGGACAGTATTTGCTAGTATAATGGACAGTATAGTGGACAATGTTTGTTAATATAGTGGACAATATCTGGTAGTATAATGGACAGTATGTGCTAGTATAATGGACAGTATAGTGGACAATGTTTGTTAATATAGTGGACAATATCTGGTAGTATAATGGACAGTATTTGGTAGTATAATGGACAGTATAGTGGACAATGTTTGTTAATATAGTGGACAATATCTGGTAGTATAATGGACAGTATTTGCTAGTATAATGGACAGTATAGTGGACAATGTTTGTTAATATAGTGGACAATATCTGGTAGTATAATGGACAGTATTTGGGAGTATAATGGACAGTATAGTGGACAATGTTTGTTAATATAGTGGACAATATCTGGTAGTTTAATGGACAGTATTTGGGAGTATAATGGACAGTATAGAGGACAATATTTGTTAATATAGTGGACAATATCTGGTAGTATAATGGACAGTATTTGGGAGTATAATGGACAGTATAGGGGACAATATTTGTTAATATAGTGGACAATATCTGGTAGTATAATGGACAGTATATGGGAGTATAATGGACAGTATAGTGGACAATGTTTGTTAATATAGTGGACAATATCTGGTAGTTTAATGGACAGTATTTGGGAGTATAATGGACAGTATAGTGGACAATATTTGTTAATATAGTGGACAATATCTGGTAGTTTAATGGACAGTATTTGGGAGTATAATGGACAGTATAGTGGACAATATTTGTTAATATAGTGGACAATATCTGGTAGTATAATGGACAGTATTTTCTAGTATAATGGACAGTATAGTGGACAATATCTGGTAGTTTAATGGACAGTATTTGGGAGTATAATGGACAGTATAGTGGACAATGTTTGTTAATATAGTGGACAATATCTGGTAGTTTAATGGACATTATTTGGGAGTATAATGGACAGTATAGTGGACAATATTTATTAATATAGTGGACAATATCTGGTAGTTTAATGGACAGTATTTGGGAGTATAATGGACAGTATAGTGGACAATATTTGTTAATATAGTGGACAATATCTGGTAGTATAATGGACAATATTTGCTAATATAATGGAGAGTATAGTGGACAATGTTTGTTAATATAGTGGACAATATCTGGTAGTTTAATGGACAGTATTTGGGAGTATAATGGACAGTATAGTGGACAATGTTTGTTGATATAGTGGACAATATCTGGCAGTTTAATGGACAGTATTTGGGAGTATAATGGACAGTATAGTGGACAATATTTGTTAATATAGTGGACAATATCTGGTAGTTTAATGGACAGTATTTGGGAGTATAATGGACAGTATAGTGGACAATATTTGTTAATATAGTGGACAATATCTGGTAGTATAATTGACAGTATTTGCTAGTATAATGGACAGTATAGTGGACAATGTTTGTTAATATAGTGGACAATATCTGGTAGTTTAATGGACAGTATTTGGGAGTATAATGGACAGTATAGTGAACAATGTTTGTTAATATAGTGGACAATATCTGGTAGTTTAATGGACAGTATTTGGGAGTATAATGGACAGTATAGTGGACAATGTTTGTTAATATAGTGGACAATATCTGGTAGTTTAATGGACAGTATTTGGGAGTATAATGGACAGTATAGTGGACAATATTTGTTAATATAGTGGACAATATCTGGTAGTATAATGGACAGTATTTGCTAGTATAATGGACAGTATAGTGGACAATATTTGTTAATATAGTGGACAATATCTGCTAGTATAATTGACAGTATTTGTTAGTATAATGGACAGTATAGTGGACAATATTTGTTAATATAGTGGACAATATCTGGTAGTATAATGGACAGTATTTGCTAGTATAATGGACAGTATAGTGGACAATGTTTGTTAATATAGTGGACAATATCTGGTAGTATAATGGACAGTATTTGGGAGTATAATGGACAGTATAGTGGACAATATTTGTTAATATAGTGGACAATATCAGGTAGTATAATGGTCAGTATTTGGGAGTATAATGGACAGTATAGTGGACAATATTTCTTAATATAGTGGACAATATTTGGTTGTATAATTGACAGTATAGTATAAAATATTTGGTAGTATAATGGACAGTATTTGGTAGTATAATGGACAGTATAGTGGACAATATTTGTTAATATAGTGGACAATACCTGGTTGTATAATGGACAGTATTTGGTAGTATTATGGACAGTATAGTGGACAATATTTGTTAATATAGTTGAAATTACTTGGTGGTATAATGGACAGTATTTGGGAGTATAATTGACAGTATAGTGGACAATACTTGTTAATATAGTGGACAATATCTGGTAGTATAATGGACAGTATTTGGGAGTATAATGGACAGTATAGTGGACAATACTTGTTAATATAGTGGACAATATTTGGTTGTATAATTGTCAGTATAGTGGACAATATTTGGTAGTATAATGGACAGTATTTGGTAGTATAATGGACAGTATAGTTGACAATATTTTTTAATATAGTTGACAATATCTGGTTGTATAATTCACAGTATTTGGTAGTAAAATGGACAGTATAGTGGTCAATATTTGTTAATATAGTGGACAATATCTGATAGCATAATGGACAGTATTTGGTAGTATAATGGACAGTATAGTGGACAATATTTGTTAATATAGTGGACAATATCTGGTAGTATAATTGACAGTATTTGGTAGTATAATGGACAGTATAGTGGACAATATTTGTTAATATAGTGGACAATATCCGGTGTATAATGGACAGTATTTGGTAGTATAATGGACAGTATAGTGGACAATATTTGTTAATATAGTGGACAATATGTGGTAGTATAATGGACAGTATTTGGTAGTATAATGGACAGTATAGTGGACAATGTTTGTTAATATAGTGGACAATATCTGGTAGTTTAATGGACAGTATTTGGGAGTATAATGGACAGTATAGAGGACAATATTTGTTAATATAGTGGACAATATCTGGTAGTATAATGGACAGTATTTGGGAGTATAATGGACAGTATAGAGGACAATATTTGTGAATATAGTGGACAATATCTGGTAGTATAATGGACAGTATATGGGAGTATAATGGACAGTATAGTGGACAATGTTTGTTAATATAGTGGACAATATCTGGTAGTTTAATGGACAGTATTTGGGAGTATAATGGACAGTATAGTGGACAATATTTGTTAATATAGTGGACAATATCTGGTAGTTTAATGGACAGTATTTGGGAGTATAATGGACAGTATAGTGGACAATATTTATTAATATAGTGGACAATATCTGGTAGTTTAATGGACAGTATTTGGGAGTATAATGGACAGTATAGTGGACAATATTTGTTAATATAGTGGACAATATCTGGTAGTATAATGGACAGTATTTGCTAATATAATGGACAGTATAGTGGACAATGTTTGTTAATATAGTGGACAATATCTGGTAGTTTAATGGACAGTATTTGGG
Source organism: Narcine bancroftii (assembly GCF_036971445.1). NCBI lineage: Eukaryota > Metazoa > Chordata > Chondrichthyes > Torpediniformes > Narcinidae > Narcine > Narcine bancroftii. Next base: position 49,536 of record NW_027212102.1, on the reverse strand, counting down.
AGTATAATGGACAGTATAGTGGACAATGTTTGTTAATATAGTGGACAATATCTGGTAGTTTAATGGACAGTATTTGGGAGTATAATGGACAGTATAGTGGACAATATTTGTTAATATAGTGGACAATATCTGGTAGTTTAATGGACAGTATTTGGGAGTATAATGGACAGTATAGTGGACAATATTTGTTAATATAGTGGACAATATCTGGTAGTATAATGGACAGTATTTGCTAGTATAATGGACAGTATAGTGGACAATGTTTGTTAATATAGTGGACAATATCTGGTAGTTTAATGGACAGTATTTGGGAGTATAATGGACAGTATAGTGGACAATGTTTGTTAATATAGTGGACAATATCTGGTAGTTTAATGGACAGTATTTGGGAGTATAATGGACAGTATAGTGGACAATGTTTGTTAATATAGTGGACAATATCTGGTAGTTTAATGGACAGTATTTGGGAGTATAATGGACAGTATAGTGGACAATATTTGTTAATATAGTGGACAATATCTGGTAGTATAATGGACAGTATTTGCTAGTATAATGGACAGTATAGTTGACAATATTTGTTAATATAGTGGACAATATCTGGTAGTATAATTGACAGTATTTGGTAGTATAATGGACAGTATAGTGGACAATATTTGTTAATATAGTGGACAATATCTGGTAGTATAATGGTCAGTATTTGGGAGTATAATGGACAGAATAGTGGACAATATTTCTTAATATAGTGGACAATATTTGGTTGTATAATTGACAGTATAGTAGAAAATATTTGGTAGTATAATGGACAGTATTTGGTAGTATGATGGACAGTATAGTGGACAATATTTGTTAATATCGTGGACAATACCTGGTTGTATAATGGACAGTATTTGGTAGTATTATGGACAGTATAGTGGACAATATTTGTTAATATAGTTGAAATTACTTGGTGGTATAATGGACAGTATTTGGGAGTATAATTGACAGTATAGTGGACAATACTTGTTAATATAGTGGACAATATCTGGTAGTATAATGGACAGTATTTGGGAGTATAATGGACAGTATAGTGGACAATATTTGTTAATATAGTGGACAATATTTGGTTGTATAATTGTCAGTATAGTGGACAATATTTGGTAGTATAATGGACAGTATTTGGTAGTATAATGGACAGTATAGTTGACAATATTTTTTAATATAGTTGACAATATCTGGTTGTATAATTCACAGTATTTGGTAGTAAAATGGACAGTATAGTGGTCAATATTTGTTAATATAGTGGACAATATCTGATAGCATAATGGACAGTATTTGGTAGTATAATGGACAGTATAGTGGACAATATTTGTTAATATAGTGGACAATATCTGGTAGTATAATTGACAGTATCTGGTAGTATAATGGACAGTATAGTGGACAATATTTGTTAATATAGTGGACAATATCCGGTGTATAATGGACAGCATTTGGTAGTATAATGGACAGTATAGTGGACAATATTTGTTAATATAGTGGACAATATCTGGTAGTATAATGGACAGTATTTGGTAGTATAATGGACAGTATAGTGGACAATATTTGTTAATATAGTGGACAATATTTGTTCGTATATTGGACAGTATTCGGTAGTATAATGGACAGTATAGTGGACAATATTTGTTAATTTAGTGGACAATATCTGGGAGTACAATTGACAGTATTTGGTAGTATAATGGACAGTATAGTGGACAATATTTGTTAATATAGTGGACAATATCTGGTAGTATAATGGACAGTATTTGGTAGTATAATGGACAGTATAGTGGACAATATTTGTTAATATAGTGGACAATATCTGGTAGTATAATGGACAGTATTTTGTAGTATAATTGACAGTATAGTGGACAATATTTGTTAAAATAGTAGACAATATTTGTTCGTATATTGGACAGTATTTGGTAGTATATTGGACAGTATAGTAGACAATATTTGTTAATATAGTGGACAATATCTGGTAGTATATTTGACAGTATTTGGTAGTATAATGGACAGTATAGTGGACAATATTTGTTAATATAGTGCACAATATCTGGTAGTATAATTGACAGTATTTGGGAGTATAATGGACAGTATAGTGGACAATATTTGTTAATATAGTGGACAATATCTGGTAGTATAATTGACAGTATTTGGTAGTATAATGGACTGTATAGTGGACAATATTTGTTAATATAGTGGACAATATCTGGTAGATTAATGGACAGTATTTGGGAGTATAATGGACAGTATAGATGACAATATTTGTTAATATAGTGGACAATATCTGGTAGTATAATTGACAGTATTTGCTAGTATAATGGACAGTGTAGAGGACAATATTTGTTAATATAGTGGACAATATCTGGTAGTATAATTGACAGTATTTGCTAGTATAATGGACAGTATAGTGGACAATATTTGTTAATATAGTGGACAATATCTGGTAGTATAATGGACAGTATTTGCTAGTATAATGGACAGTATAGTGAACAATATTTTTTAATATAGTGGACAATATCTGGTAGTATAATTGACAGTGTTTGGTAGTATAATGGACAGTATAGTGGACAATATTTTTTAATATAGTGGACAATATCTGGTAGTATAATTGACAGTATTTGAAAGTATAATGGACAGTATAGAGGACAATATTTGTTAATATAGTGGACAATATCTGGTAGTATAATTGACAGTATTTGCTAGTATAATGGACAGTATAGTGGACAATATTTGTTAATATAGTGGACAATATCTGGTAGTATAATTGACAGTATTTGCTAGTATAATGGACAGTATAGTGGACAATATTTGTTAATATAGTGGACAATATCTGGTAGTATAATTGACAGTATTTGCTAGTATAATGGACAGTATAGTGGACAATATTTGTTAATATAGTGGACAATATCTGGTAGTATAATTGACAGTATTTGCTAGTATAATGGACAGTATAGAGGACAATATTTGTTAATATAGTGGACAATATCTGGTAGTATAATTGACAGTATTTGGGAGTATAATGGACAGTATAGTGGACAATATTTGTTAATATAGTGGACAATATCTGGTAGTATAATGGACAGTATTTGGTAGTACAATGGACAGTATAGTGGACAATATTTGTTAATATAGTGGACAATATCTGGTAGATTAATGGACAGTATTTGGGAGTATAATGGACAGTATAGAGGACAATATTTGTTAATATAGTGGACAATATCTGGTAGTATAATTGACAGTATTTGCTAGTATAATGGACAGTATAGTGGACAATATTTGTTAATATAGTGGAAAATATCTGGTAGTATAATGGACAGTATTTTGTAGTATAATTGACAGTATAGTGGACAATATCTGGTAGTTTAATGGACAGTATTTGGGAGTATAATGGACAGTATAGTGGACAATATTTGTTAATATAGTGGACAATATCTGGTAGTTTAATGGACAGTATTTGGGAGTATAATGGACAGTATAGTGGACAATATTTGTTAATATAGTGGACAATATCTGGTAGTATAATGGACAGTATTTTCTAGTATAATGGACAGTATAGTGGACAATATCTGGTAGTTTAATGGACAGTATTTGGGAGTATAATGGACAGTATAGTGGACAATGTTTGTTAATATAGTGGACAATATCTGGTAGTTTAATGGACATTATTTGGGAGTATAATGGACAGTATAGTGGACAATATTTATTAATATAGTGGACAATATCTGGTAGTTTAATGGACAGTATTTGGGAGTATAATGGACAGTATAGTGGACAATATTTGTTAAAATAGTAGACAATATTTGTTCGTATATTGGACAGTATTTGGTAGTATATTGGACAGTATAGTAGACAATATTTGTTAATATAGTGGACAATATCTGGTAGTATATTTGACAGTATTTGGTAGTATAATGGACAGTATAGTGGACAATATTTGTTAATATAGTGCACAATATCTGGTAGTATAATTGACAGTATTTGGGAGTATAATGGACAGTATAGTGGACAATATTTGTTAATATAGTGGACAATATCTGGTAGTATAATTGACAGTATTTGGTAGTATAATGGACTGTATAGTGGACAATATTTGTTAATATAGTGGACAATATCTGGTAGATTAATGGACAGTATTTGGGAGTATAATGGACAGTATAGATGACAATATTTGTTAATATAGTGGACAATATCTGGTAGTATAATTGACAGTATTTGCTAGTATAATGGACAGTGTAGAGGACAATATTTGTTAATATAGTGGACAATATCTGGTAGTATAATTGACAGTATTTGCTAGTATAATGGACAGTATAGTGGACAATATTTGTTAATATAGTGGACAATATCTGGTAGTATAATGGACAGTATTTGCTAGTATAATGGACAGTATAGTGAACAATATTTTTTAATATAGTGGACAATATCTGGTAGTATAATTGACAGTGTTTGGTAGTATAATGGACAGTATAGTGGACAATATTTTTTAATATAGTGGACAATATCTGGTAGTATAATTGACAGTATTTGAAAGTATAATGGACAGTATAGAGGACAATATTTGTTAATATAGTGGACAATATCTGGTAGTATAATTGACAGTATTTGCTAGTATAATGGACAGTATAGTGGACAATATTTGTTAATATAGTGGACAATATCTGGTAGTATAATTGACAGTATTTGCTAGTATAATGGACAGTATAGTGGACAATATTTGTTAATATAGTGGACAATATCTGGTAGTATAATTGACAGTATTTGCTAGTATAATGGACAGTATAGTGGACAATATTTGTTAATATAGTGGACAATATCTGGTAGTATAATTGACAGTATTTGCTAGTATAATGGACAGTATAGAGGACAATATTTGTTAATATAGTGGACAATATCTGGTAGTATAATTGACAGTATTTGGGAGTATAATGGACAGTATAGTGGACAATATTTGTTAATATAGTGGACAATATCTGGTAGTATAATGGACAGTATTTGGTAGTACAATGGACAGTATAGTGGACAATATTTGTTAATATAGTGGACAATATCTGGTAGATTAATGGACAGTATTTGGGAGTATAATGGACAGTATAGAGGACAATATTTGTTAATATAGTGGACAATATCTGGTAGTATAATTGACAGTATTTGCTAGTATAATGGACAGTATAGTGGACAATATTTGTTAATATAGTGGAAAATATCTGGTAGTATAATGGACAGTATTTTGTAGTATAATTGACAGTATAGTGGACAATATCTGGTAGTTTAATGGACAGTATTTGGGAGTATAATGGACAGTATAGTGGACAATATTTGTTAATATAGTGGACAATATCTGGTAGTTTAATGGACAGTATTTGGGAGTATAATGGACAGTATAGTGGACAATATTTGTTAATATAGTGGACAATATCTGGTAGTATAATGGACAGTATTTTCTAGTATAATGGACAGTATAGTGGACAATATCTGGTAGTTTAATGGACAGTATTTGGGAGTATAATGGACAGTATAGTGGACAATGTTTGTTAATATAGTGGACAATATCTGGTAGTTTAATGGACATTATTTGGGAGTATAATGGACAGTATAGTGGACAATATTTATTAATATAGTGGACAATATCTGGTAGTTTAATGGACAGTATTTGGGAGTATAATGGACAGTATAGTGGACAATATTTGTTAATATAGTGGACAATATCTGGTAGTATAATGGACAATATTTGCTAATATAATGGAGAGTATAGTGGACAATGTTTGTTAATATAGTGGACAATATCTGGTAGTTTAATGGACAGTATTTGGGAGTATAATGGACAGTATAGTGGACAATGTTTGTTGATATAGTGGACAATATCTGGCAGTTTAATGGACAGTATTTGGGAGTATAATGGACAGTATAGTGGACAATATTTGTTAATATAGTGGACAATATCTGGTAGTTTAATGGACAGTATTTGGGAGTATAATGGACAGTATAGTGGACAATATTTGTTAATATAGTGGACAATATCTGGTAGTATAATTGACAGTATTTGCTAGTATAATGGACAGTATAGTGGACAATGTTTGTTAATATAGTGGACAATATCTGGTAGTTTAATGGACAGTATTTGGGAGTATAATGGACAGTATAGTGAACAATGTTTGTTAATATAGTGGACAATATCTGGTAGTATAATTGACAGTATTTGCTAGTATAATGGACAGTGTAGAGGACAATATTTGTTAATATAGTGGACAATATCTGGTAGTATAATTGACAGTATTTGCTAGTATAATGGACAGTATAGTGGACAATATTTGTTAATATAGTGGACAATATCTGGTAGTTTAATGGACAGTATTTGGGAGTATAATGGACAGTATAGTGGACAATATTTGTTAATATAGTGGACAATATCTGGTAGTATAATTGACAGTATTTGCTAGTATAATGGACAGTATAGTGGACAATGTTTGTTAATATAGTGGACAATATCTGGTAGTTTAATGGACAGTATTTGGGAGTATAATGGACAGTATAGATGACAATATTTGTTAATATAGTGGACAATATCTGGTAGTATAATTGACAGTATTTGCTAGTATAATGGACAGTGTAGAGGACAATATTTGTTAATATAGTGGACAATATCTGGTAGTATAATTGACAGTATTTGCTAGTATAATGGACAGTATAGTGGACAATATTTGTTAATATAGTGGACAATATCTGGTAGTATAATGGACAGTATTTGCTAGTATAATGGACAGTATAGTGAACAATATTTTTTAATATAGTGGACAATATCTGGTAGTATAATTGACAGTATTTGGGAGTATAATGGACAGTATAGTGGACAATATTTGTTAATATAGTGGACAATATCTGGTAGTATAATGGACAGTATTTGGTAGTACAATGGACAGTATAGTGGACAATATTTGTTAATATAGTGGACAATATCTGGTAGATTAATGGACAGTATTTGGGAGTATAATGGACAGTATAGAGGACAATATTTGTTAATATAGTGGACAATATCTGGTAGTATAATTGACAGTATTTGCTAGTATAATGGACAGTATAGTGGACAATATTTGTTAATATAGTGGAAAATATCTGGTAGTATAATGGACAGTATTTTGTAGTATAATTGACAGTATAGTGGACAATATTTGTTAAAATAGTAGACAATATTTGTTCGTATATTGGACAGTATTTGGTAGTATATTGGACAGTATAGTAGACAATATTTGTTAATATAGTGGACAATATCTGGTAGTATATTTGACAGTATTTGGTAGTATAATGGACAGTATAGTGGACAATATTTGTTAATATAGTGCACAATATCTGGTAGTATAATTGACAGTATTTGGGAGTATAATGGACAGTATAGTGGACAATATTTGTTAATATAGTGGACAATATCTGGTAGTATAATTGACAGTATTTGGTAGTATAATGGACTGTATAGTGGACAATATTTGTTAATATAGTGGACAATATCTGGTAGATTAATGGACAGTATTTGGGAGTATAATGGACAGTATAGATGACAATATTTGTTAATATAGTGGACAATATCTGGTAGTATAATTGACAGTATTTGCTAGTATAATGGACAGTGTAGAGGACAATATTTGTTAATATAGTGGACAATATCTGGTAGTATAATTGACAGTATTTGCTAGTATAATGGACAGTATAGTGGACAATATTTGTTAATATAGTGGACAATATCTGGTAGTATAATGGACAGTATTTGCTAGTATAATGGACAGTATAGTGAACAATATTTTTTAATATAGTGGACAATATCTGGTAGTATAATTGACAGTGTTTGGTAGTATAATGGACAGTATAGTGGACAATATTTTTTAATATAGTGGACAATATCTGGTAGTATAATTGACAGTATTTGAAAGTATAATGGACAGTATAGAGGACAATATTTGTTAATATAGTGGACAATATCTGGTAGTATAATTGACAGTATTTGCTAGTATAATGGACAGTATAGTGGACAATATTTGTTAATATAGTGGACAATATCTGGTAGTATAATTGACAGTATTTGCTAGTATAATGGACAGTATAGTGGACAATATTTGTTAATATAGTGGACAATATCTGGTAGTATAATTGACAGTATTTGCTAGTATAATGGACAGTATAGTGGACAATATTTGTTAATATAGTGGACAATATCTGGTAGTATAATTGACAGTATTTGCTAGTATAATGGACAGTATAGAGGACAATATTTGTTAATATAGTGGACAATATCTGGTAGTATAATTGACAGTATTTGGGAGTATAATGGACAGTATAGTGGACAATATTTGTTAATATAGTGGACAATATCTGGTAGTATAATGGACAGTATTTGGTAGTACAATGGACAGTATAGTGGACAATATTTGTTAATATAGTGGACAATATCTGGTAGATTAATGGACAGTATTTGGGAGTATAATGGACAGTATAGAGGACAATATTTGTTAATATAGTGGACAATATCTGGTAGTATAATTGACAGTATTTGGTAGTATAATGGACTGTATAGTGGACAATATTTGTTAATATAGTGGACAATATCTGGTAGATTAATGGACAGTATTTGGGAGTATAATTGACAGTATAGTGGACAATATTTGTTAAAATAGTAGACAATATTTGTTCGTATATTGGAAAGTATTTGGTAGTATATTGGACAGTATAGTAGACAATATTTGTTAATATAGTGGACAATATCTGGTAGTATATTTGACAGTATTTGGTAGTATAATGGACAGTATAGTGGACAATATTTGTTAATATAGTGCACAATATCTGGTAGTATAATTGACAGTATTTGGGAGTATAATGGACAGTATAGTGGACAATATTTGTTAATATAGTGGACAATATCTGGTAGTATAATTGACAGTATTTGGTAGTATAATGGACTGTATAGTGGACAATATTTGTTAATATAGTGGACAATATCTGGTAGATTAATGGACAGTATTTGGGAGTATAATGGACAGTATAGATGACAATATTTGTTAATATAGTGGACAATATCTGGTAGTATAATTGACAGTATTTGGTAGTATAATGGACTGTATAGTGGACAATATTTGTTAATATAGTGGACAATATCTGGTAGATTAATGGACAGTATTTTGTAGTATAATTGACAGTATAGTGGACAATATTAGTTAAAATAGTAGACAATATTTGTTCGTATATTGGACAGTATTTGGTAGTATATTGGACAGTATAGTAGACAATATTTGTTAATATAGTGGACAATATCTGGTAGTATATTTGACAGTATTTGGTAGTATAATGGACAGTATAGTGGACAATATTTGTTAATATAGTGCACAATATCTGGTAGTATAATTGACAGTATTTGGGAGTATAATGGACAGTATAGTGGACAATATTTGTTAATATAGTGGACAATATCTGGTAGTATAATTGACAGTATTTGGTAGTATAATGGACTGTATAGTGGACAATATTTGTTAATATAGTGGACAATATCTGGTAGATTAATGGACAGTATTTGGGAGTATAATGGACAGTATAGATGACAATATTTGTTAATATAGTGGACAATATCTGGTAGTATAATTGACAGTATTTGCTAGTATAATGGACAGTGTAGAGGACAATATTTGTTAATATAGTGGACAATATCTGGTAGTATAATTGACAGTATTTGCTAGTATAATGGACAGTATAGTGGACAATATTTGTTAATATAGTGGACAATATCTGGTAGTATAATGGACAGTATTTGCTAGTATAATGGACAGTATAGTGAACAATATTTTTTAATATAGTGGACAATATCTGGTAGTATAATTGACAGTGTTTGGTAGTATAATGGACAGTATAGTGGACAATATTTTTTAATATAGTGGACAATATCTGGTAGTATAATTGACAGTATTTGAAAGTATAATGGACAGTATAGAGGACAATATTTGTTAATATAGTGGACAATATCTGGTAGTATAATTGACAGTATTTGCTAGTATAATGGACAGTATAGTGGACAATATTTGTTAATATAGTGGACAATATCTGGTAGTATAATTGACAGTATTTGCTAGTATAATGGACAGTATAGTGGACAATATTTGTTAATATAGTGGACAATATCTGGTAGTATAATTGACAGTATTTGCTAGTATAATGGACTGTATAGTGGACAATATTTGTTAATATAGTGGACAATATCTGGTAGTATAATTGACAGTATTTGCTAGTATAATGGACAGTATAGAGGACAATATTTGTTAATATAGTGGACAATATCTGGTAGTATAATTGACAGTATTTGGGAGTATAATGGACAGTATAGTGGACAATATTTGTTAATATAGTGGACAATATCTGGTAGTATAATGGACAGTATTTGGTAGTACAATGGACAGTATAGTGGACAATATTTGTTAATATAGTGGACAATATCTGGTAGATTATTGGACAGTATTTGGGAGTATAATGGACAGTATAGAGGACAATATTTGTTAATATAGTGGACAATATCTGGTAGTATAATTGACAGTATTTGCTAGTATAATGGACAGTATAGTGGACAATATTTGTTAATATAGTGGAAAATATCTGATAGCATAATGGACAGTATTTGGGAGTAAAATGGAAAGTATAGTGGACAATATTTGTTAATATAGTGGACAATATCTGGTAGTATAATGGACAGTATTTGGGAGTATAATGGACAGTATAGTGGACAATATTTGTTAATATAGTGGACAATATCTGGTAGTTTAATGGACAGTATTTGGGAGTATAATGGACAGTATAGACGACAATATTTGTTAATATAGTGGACAATATCTGGTAGTATAATGGACAGTATTTGGTAGTATAATGGACAGTATTGTGGACAATGTTTGTTAATATAGTGGACAATATCTGGTAGTTTAATGGACAGTATTTGGTAGTATAATGGACAGTATAGTGGACAATATTTGTTAATATAGTGGACAATATCTGGTAGATTAATGGACAGTATTTGTTAGTATAATGGACAGTATAGAGGACAATATTTGTTAATATAGTGGACAATATCTGGTAGTATAATTGACAGTATTTGCTAGTATAATGGACAGTGTAGTGGACAATATTTGTTAATATAGTGCACAATATCTGGTAGTATAATGGACAGTATTTGGGAGTATAATGGACAGTATAGTGGACAATATTTGTTAATATAGTGGACAATATCTGGTAGTATAATGGACAGTATTTGCTAGTATAATGGACAGTATAGTGGACAATATTTGTTAATATAGTGGACAATATCTGGGAGTATAATTGACAGTATTTGCTAGTATAATGGACAGTATAGTGGACAATATTTGTTAATATAGTGGACAATATCTGGTAGTATAATTGACAGTATTTGCTAGTATAATGGACAGTATAGAGGACAATATTTGTTAATATAGTGGACAATATCTGGTAGTATAATTGACAGTATTTGCTAGTATAATGGACAGTATAGTGGACAATATTTGTTAATATAGTGAACAATATCTGGTAGTATAATTGACAGTATTTGCTAGTATAATGGACAGTATAGAGGACAATATTTGTAAATATAGTGGACAATATCTGGTAGTATAATTGACAGTATTTGTGAGTATAATGGACAGTATAGTGGACAATATTTGTTAATATAGTGGACAATATCTGGTAGTATAATGGACAGTAATTGGTAGTATAATGGACAGTATAGTGGACAATATTTGTTAATATAGTGGACAATATCTGGTAGATTAATGGACAGTATTTGGGAGTATAATGGACAGTATAGAGGACAATATTTGTTAATATAGTGGACAATATCTGGTAGTATAATTGACAGTATTTGCTAGTATAATGGACAGTATAGAGGACAATATTTGTTAATATAGTGGACAATATCTGGTAGTATAATGGACAGTATTTGGGAGTATAATGGACAGTTTAGTGGACAATATTTGTTAATATAGTGGACAATATCTGGTAGTATAATGGACAGTATTTGCTAGTATAATGGACAGTATAGTGGACAATATTTGTTAATATAGTGGACAATATCTGGTAGTATAATTGACAGTATTTGCTAGTATAATGGACAGTATAGTGGACAATATTTGTTAATATAGTGGACAATATCTGGTAGTATAATTGACAGTATTTTCTAGTATAATGGACAGTATAGAGGACAATATTTGTTAATATAGTGGACAATATCTGGTAGTATAATTGACAGTATTTGCTAGTATAATGGACAGTATAGTGGACAATATTTGTTAATATAGTGGACAATATCTGGTAGTATAATGGACAGTATTTGCTAGTATAATGGACAGTATAGTGGACAATGTTTGTTAATATAGTGGACAATATCTGGTAGTATAATCGACAGTATTTGCTAGTATCATGGACAGTATAGTGGACAATGTTTGTTAATATAGTGGACAATATCTGGTAGTATATTGGACAGTATTTGCAAGTATAATGGACAGTATAGTGGACAATGTTTGTTAATATAGTGGACAATATCTGGTATTATAATGGACAGTATTTGCTAGTATAATGGACAGTATAGTGGACAATGTTTGTTAATATAGTGGACAATATCTGGTAGTATAATGGACAGTATTTGGGAGTATAATGGACAGTATAGTGGACAATGTTTGTTAATATAGTGGACAATATCTGGTAGTTTAATGGACAGTATTTGGGAGTATAATGGACAGTATAGAGGACAATATTTGTTAATATAGTGGACAATATCTGGTAGTATAATTGACAGTATTTGGGAGTATAATGGACAGTATAGTGGACAATATTTGTTAATATAGTGGACAATATCTGGTAGTATAATGGACAGTATTTGGTAGTATAATGGACAGTATAGTGGACAATATTTGTTAATATAGTGGACAATATCTGGTAGATTAATGGACAGTATTTGGGAGTATAATGGACAGTATAATATTTGTTAATATAGTGGACAATATTTGGTAGTATAATTGACAGTATTTGCTAGTATAATGGACAGTATAGAGGACAATATTTGTTAATATAGTGGACAATATCTGGTAGTATAATGGACAGTATTTGGTAGTATAATGGACAGTATAGAGGACAATATTTGTTAATATAGTGGACAATATCTGGTAGTATAATTGACAGTATTTGCTAGTATAATGGACAGTATAGAGGACAATATTTGTTAATATAGTGGACAATATCTGGTAGTATAATTGACAGTATTTGGGAGTATAATGGACAGTATAGTGGACAATATTTGTTAATATAGTGGACAATATCTGGTAGTATAATGGACAGTATTTGGTAGTATAATGGACAGTATAGTGGACAATATTTGTTAATATAGTGGACAATATCTGGTAGATTAATGGACAGTATTTGGGAGTATAATGGACAGTATAATATTTGTTAATATAGTGGACAATATCTGGTAGTATAATTGACAGTATTTGCTAGTATAATGGACAGTATAGAGGACAATATTTGTTAATATAGTGGACAATATCTGGTAGTATAATGGACAGTATTTGGGAGTATAATGGACAGTATAGTGGACAATATTTGTTAATATAGTGGACAATATCTGGTAGTATAATGGACAGTATTTGCTAGTATAATGGACAGTATAGAGGACAATATTTGTTAATATAGTGGACAATATCTGGTAGTATAATTGACAGTATTTGCTAGTATAATGGACAGTATAGAGGACAATATTTGTTAATATAGTGGACAATATCTGGTCGTATAATTGACAGTATTTGCTAGTATAATGGACAGTATAGAGGACAATATTTGTTAATATAGTGGACAATATCTGGTATTTGGGAGTATAATGGACAGTATAGTGGACAATATTTGTTAATATAGTGGACAATATCTGGTAGTATAATGGACAGTATTTGGTAGTATAATGGACAGTATAGTGGACAATATTTGTTAATATAGTGGACAATATCTGGTAGATTAATGGACAGTATTTGGGAGTATAATGGACAGTATAATATTTGTTAATATAGTGGACAATATCTGGTAGTATAATTGACAGTATTTGCTAGTATAATGGACAGTATAGAGGACAATATTTGTTAATATAGTGGACAATATCTGGTAGTATAATGGACAGTATTTGGTAGTATAATGGACAGTATAGAGGACAATATTTGTTAATATAGTGGACAATATCTGGTAGTATAATTGACAGTATTTGCTAGTATAATGGACAGTATAGAGGACAATATTTGTTAATATAGTGGACAATATCTGGTAGTATAATTGACAGTATTTGGGAGTATAATGGACAGTATAGTGGACAATATTTGTTAATATAGTGGACAATATCTGGTAGTATAATGGACAGTATTTGGTAGTATAATGGACAGTATAGTGGACAATATTTGTTAATATAGTGGACAATATCTGGTAGATTAATGGACAGTATTTGGGAGTATAATGGACAGTATAATATTTGTTAATATAGTGGACAATATCTGGTAGTATAATTGACAGTATTTGCTAGTATAATCGACAGTATAGAGGACAATATTTGTTAATATAGTGGACAATATCAGGTAGTATAATGGTCAGTATTTGGGAGTATAATGGACAGTATAGTGGACAATATTTCTTAATATAGTGGACAATATTTGGTTGTATAATTGACAGTATAGTAGAAAATATTTGGTAGTATAATGGACAGTATTTGGTAGTATAATGGACAGTATAGTGGACAATATTTGTTAATATAGTGGACAATACCTGGTTGTATAATGGACAGTATCTGGTAGTATTATGGACAGTATAGTGGACAATATTTGTTAATATAGTTGAAATTACTTGGTGGTATAATGGACAGTATTTGGGAGTATAATTGACAGTATAGTGGACAATACTTGTTAATATAGTGGACAATATCTGGTAGTATAATGGACAGTATTTGGGAGTATAATGGACAGTATAGTGGACAATACTTGTTAATATAGTGGACAATATTTGGTTGTATAATTGTCAGTATAGTGGACAATATTTGGTAGTATAATGGACAGTATTTGGTAGTATAATGGACAGTATAGAGGACAATATTTGTGAATATAGTGGACAATATCTGGTAGTATAATGGACAGTATATGGGAGTATAATGGACAGTATAGTGGACAATGTTTGTTAATATAGTGGACAATATCTGGTAGTTTAATGGACAGTATTTGGGAGTATAATGGACAGTATAGTGGACAATATTTGTTAATATAGTGGACAATATCTGGTAGTATAATTGACAGTATTTGGTAGTATAATGGACAGTATAGTGGACAATATTTGTTAATATAGTGGACAATATCCGGTGTATAATGGACAGTATTTGGTAGTATAATGGACAGTATAGTGGACAATATTGGTTAATATAGTGGACAATATGTGGTAGTATAATGGACAGTATTTGGTAGTATAATGGACAGTATAGTGGACAATGTTTGTTAATATAGTGGACAATATCTGGTAGTTTAATGGACAGTATTTGGGAGTATAATGGACAGTATAGAGGACAATATTTGTTAATATAGTGGACAATATCTGGTAGTATAATGGACAGTATTTGGGAGTATAATGGACAGTATAGAGGACAATATTTGTGAATATAGTGGACAATATCTGGTAGTATAATGGACAGTATATGGGAGTATAATGGACAGTATAGTGGACAATGTTTGTTAATATAGTGGACAATATCTGGTAGTTTAATGGACAGTATTTGGGAGTATAATGGACAGTATAGTGGACAATATTTGTTAATATAGTGGACAATATCTGGTAGTTTAATGGACAGTATTTGGGAGTATAATGGACAGTATAGTGGACAATATTTGTTAATATAGTGGACAATATCTGGTAGTATAATGGACAGTATTTTCTAGTATAATGGACAGTATAGTGGACAATGTTTGTTAATATAGTGGACAATATCTGGTAGTTTAATGGACAGTATTTGGGAGTATAATGGACAGTATAGTGGACAATGTTTGTTAATATACTGGACAATATCTGGTAGTTTAATGGACAGTATTTGGGAGTATAATGGACAGTATAGTGGACAATATTTGTTAATATAGTGGACAATATCTGGTAGTTTAATGGACAGTATTTGGGAGTATAATGGACAGTATAGTGGACAATATTTGTTAATATAGTGGACAATATCTGGTAGTATAATGGACAGTATTTGCTAGTATAATGGACAGTATAGTGGACAATGTTTGTTAATATAGTGGACAATATCTGGTAGTTTAATGGACAGTATTTGGGAGTATAATGGACAGTATAGTGGACAATGTTTGTTAATATAGTGGACAATATCTGGTAGTTTAATGGACAGTATTTGGGAGTATAATGGACAGTATAGTGGACAATGTTTGTTAATATAGTGGACAATATCTGGTAGTTTAATGGACAGTATTTGGGAGTATAATGGACAGTATAGTGGAAAATATTTGTTAATATAGTGGACAATATCTGGTAGTATAATGGACAGTATTTGCTAGTATAATGGACAGTATAGTGTATAATATTTGTTAATATAGTGGACAATATCTGGTAGTATAATTGACAGTATTTGGTAGTATAATGGACAGTATAGTGGACAATATTTGTTAATATAGTGGACAATATCTGGTAGTATAATGGTCAGTATTTGGGAGTATAATGGACAGAATAGTGGACAATATTTCTTAATATAGTGGACAATATTTGGTTGTATAATTGACAGTATAGTAGAAAATATTTGGTAGTATAATGGACAGTATTTGGTAGTATGATGGACAGTATAGTGGACAATATTTGTTAATATCGTGGACAATACCTGGTTGTATAATGGACAGTATTTGGTAGTATTATGGACAGTATAGTGGACAATATTTGTTAATATAGTTGAAATTACTTGGTGGTATAATGGACAGTATTTGGGAGTATAATTGACAGTATAGTGGACAATACTTGTTAATATAGTCGACAATATCTGGTAGTATAATGGACAGTATTTGGGAGTATAATGGACAGTATAGTGGACAATATTTGTTAATATAGTGGACAATATTTGGTTGTATAATTGTCAGTATAGTGGACAATATTTGGTAGTATAATGGACAGTATTTGGTAGTATAATGGACAGTATAGTTGACAATATTTTTTAATATAGTTGACAATATCTGGTTGTATAATTCACAGTATTTGGTAGTAAAATGGACAGTATAGTGGTCAATATTTGTTAATATAGTGGACAATATCTGATAGCATAATGGACAGTATTTGGTAGTATAATGGACAGTATAGTGGACAATATTTGTTAATATAGTGGACAATATCTGGTAGTATAATTGACAGTATTTGGTAGTATAATGGACAGTATAGTGGACAATATTTGTTAATATAGTGGACAATATCCGGTGTATAATGGACAGTATTTGGTAGTATAATGGACAAGATAGTGGACAATATTTGTTAATATAGTGGACAATATCTGGTAGTATAATGGACAGTATTTGGTAGTATAATGGACAGTATAGTGGACAATATTTGTTAATATAGTGGACAATATTTGTTCGTATATTGGACAGTATTCGGTAGTATAATGGACAGTATAGTGGACAATATTTGTTAATATAGTGGACAATATCTGGTAGTACAATTGACAGTATTTGGTAGTATAATGGACAGTATAGTGGACAATATTTGTTAATATAGTGGACAATATCTGGTAGTATAATGGACAGTATTTGGTAGTATAATGGACAGTATAGTGGACAATATTTGTTAATATAGTGGACAATATCTGGTAGTATAATGGACAGTATTTTGTAGTATAATTGACAGTATAGTGGACAATATTTGTTAAAGTAGTAGACAATATTTGTTCGTATATTGGACAGTATTTGGTAGTATATTGGACAGTATAGTAGACAATATTTGTTAATATAGTGGACAATATCTGGTAGTATATTTGACAGTATTTGGTAGTATAATGGACAGTATAGTGGACAATATTTGTTAATATAGTGGACAATATCTGGTAGTATAATTGACAGTATTTGGGAGTATAATGGACAGTATAGTGGACAATATTTGTTAATATAGTGGACAATATCTGGTAGTATAATGGACAGTATTTGGTAGTATAATGGACTGTATAGTGGACAATATTTGTTAATATAGTGGACAATATCTGGTAGATTAATGGACAGTATTTGGGAGTATAATGGACAGTATAGACGACAATATTTGTTAATATAGTGGACAATATCTGGTAGTATAATTGACAGTATTTGCTAGTATAATGGACAGTGTAGAGGACAATATTTGTTAATATAGTGGACAATATCTGGTCGTATAATTGACAGTATTTGCTAGTATAATGGACAGTATAGTGGACAATATTTGTTAATATAGTGGACAATATCTGGTAGTATAATGGACAGTATTTGCTAGTATAATGGACAGTATAGTGAACAATATTTGTTAATATAGTGGACAATATCTGGTAGTATAATTGACAGTGTTTGGTAGTATAATGGACAGTATAGTGGACAATATTTTTTAATATAGTGGACAATATCTGGTAGTATAATTGACAGTATTTGCTAGTATAATGGACAGTATAGAGGACAATATTTGTTAATATAGTGGACAATATCTGGTAGTATAATTCACAGTATTTGCTAGTATAATGGACAGTATAGTGGACAATATTTGTTAATATAGTGGACAATATCTGGTAGTATAATTCACAGTATTTGCTAGTATAATGGACAGTATAGTGGACAATATTTGTTAATATAGTGGACAATATTGGTAGTATAATTGACAGTATTTGCTAGTATAATGGACAGTATAGTGGACAATATTTGTTAATATAGTGGACAATATCTGGTAGTATAATTGACAGTATTTGCTAGTATAATGGACAGTATAGAGGACAATATTTGTTAATATAGTGGACAATATCTGGTAGTATAATTGACAGTATTTGGGAGTATAATGGACAGTATAGTGGACAATATTTGTTAATATAGTGGACAATATCTGGTAGTATAATGGACAGTATTTGGTAGTATAATGGACAGTATAGTGGACAATATTTGTTAATATAGTGGACAATATCTGGTAGATTAATGGACAGTATTTGGGAGTATAATGGACAGTATAGAGGACAATATTTGTTAATATAGTGGACAATATCTGGTAGTATAATTGACAGTATTTGTTAGTATAATGGACAGTATAGTGGACAATATTTGTTAATATAGTGGAAAATATCTGATAGCATAATGGACAGTATTTGGGAGTATAATGGAAAGTAATGTGGACAATATTTGTTAATATAGTGGACAATATCTGGTAGTATAATGGACAGTATTTGGTAGTATAATGGACAGTATAGTGGACAATATTTGTTAATATAGTGGACAATATCTGGTAGTTTAATGGACAGTATTTGGGAGTATAATGGACAGTATAGACGACAATATTTGTTAATATAGTGGACAATATCTGGTAGTATAATGGACAGTATTTGGTAGTATAATGGACAGTATTGTGGACAATGTTTGTTAATATAGTGGACAATATCTGGTAGTTTAATGGACAGTATTTGGTAGTATAATGGACAGTATAGTGGACAATATTTGTTAATATAGTGGACAATATCTGGTAGATTAATGGACAGTATTTGGTAGTATAATGGACAGTATAGAGGACAATATTTGTTAATATAGTGGACAATATCTGGTAGTATAATTGACAGTATTTGCTAGTATAATGGACAGTGTAGTGGACAATATTTGTTAATATAGTGGACAATATCTGGTAGTATAATGGACAGTATTTGGGAGTATAATGGATAGTATAGTGGACAATATTTGTTAATATAGTGGACAATATCTGGTAGTATAATGGACAGTATTTGCTAGTATAATGGACAGTATAGTGGACAATATTTGTTAATATAGTGGACAATATCTGGTAGTATAATTGACAGTATTTGCTAGTATAATGGACAGTATAGTGGACAATATTTGTTAATATAGTGGACAATATCTGGTAGTATAATTGACAGTATTTGCTAGTATAATGGACAGTATAGAGGACAATATTTGTTAATATAGTGGACAATATCTGGTAGTATAATTGACAGTATTTGCTAGTATAATGGACAGTATAGTGGACAATATTTGTTAATATAGTGAACAATATCTGGTAGTATAATTGACAGTATTTGCTAGTATAATGGACAGTATAGAGGACAATATTTGTAAATATAGTGGACAATATCTGGTAGTATAATTGACAGTATTTGGGAGTATAATGGACAGTATAGTGGACAATATTTGTTAATATAGTGGACAATATCTGGTAGTATAATGGACAGTAATTGGTAGTATAATGGACAGTATAGTGGACAATATTTGTTAATATAGTGGACAATATCTGGTAGATTAATGGACAGTATTTGGGAGTATAATGGACAGTATAGAGGACAATATTTGTTAATATAGTGGACAATATCTGGTAGTATAATGGACAGTATTTGGTAGTATAATGGACAGTATAGTGGACAATATTTGTTAATATAGTGGACAATATTTGTTCGTATATTGGACAGTATTCGGTAGTATAATGGACAGTATAGTGGACAATATTTGTTAATTTAGTGGACAATATCTGGGAGTACAATTGACAGTATTTGGTAGTATAATGGACAGTATAGTGGACAATATTTGTTAATATAGTGGACAATATCTGGTAGTATAATGGACAGTATTTGGTAGTATAATGGACAGTATAGTGGACAATATTTGTTAATATAGTGGACAATATCTGGTAGTATAATGGACAGTATTTTGTAGTATAATTGACAGTATAGTGGACAATATTTGTTAAAATAGTAGACAATATTTGTTCGTATATTGGACAGTATTTGGTAGTATATTGGACAGTATAGTAGACAATATTTGTTAATATAGTGGACAATATCTGGTAGTATATTTGACAGTATTTGGTAGTATAATGGACAGTATAGTGGACAATATTTGTTAATATAGTGCACAATATCTGGTAGTATAATTGACAGTATTTGGGAGTATAATGGACAGTATAGTGGACAATATTTGTTAATATAGTGGACAATATCTGGTAGTATAATTGACAGTATTTGGTAGTATAATGGACTGTATAGTGGACAATATTTGTTAATATAGTGGACAATATCTGGTAGATTAATGGACAGTATTTGGGAGTATAATGGACAGTATAGATGACAATATTTGTTAATATAGTGGACAATATCTGGTAGTATAATTGACAGTATTTGCTAGTATAATGGACAGTGTAGAGGACAATATTTGTTAATATAGTGGACAATATCTGGTAGTATAATTGACAGTATTTGCTAGTATAATGGACAGTATAGTGGACAATATTTGTTAATATAGTGGACAATATCTGGTAGTATAATGGACAGTATTTGCTAGTATAATGGACAGTATAGTGAACAATATTTTTTAATATAGTGGACAATATCTGGTAGTATAATTGACAGTGTTTGGTAGTATAATGGACAGTATAGTGGACAATATTTTTTAATATAGTGGACAATATCTGGTAGTATAATTGACAGTATTTGAAAGTATAATGGACAGTATAGAGGACAATATTTGTTAATATAGTGGACAATATCTGGTAGTATAATTGACAGTATTTGCTAGTATAATGGACAGTATAGTGGACAATATTTGTTAATATAGTGGACAATATCTGGTAGTATAATTGACAGTATTTGCTAGTATAATGGACAGTATAGTGGACAATATTTTTTAATATAGTGGACAATATCTGGTAGTATAATTGACAGTATTTGCTAGTATAATGGACAGTATAGTGGACAATATTTGTTAATATAGTGGACAATATCTGGTAGTATAATTGACAGTATTTGCTAGTATAATGGACAGTATAGAGGACAATATTTGTTAATATAGTGGACAATATCTGGTAGTATAATTGACAGTATTTGGGAGTATAATGGACAGTATAGTGGACAATATTTGTTAATATAGTGGACAATATCTGGTAGTATAATGGACAGTATTTGGTAGTACAATGGACAGTATAGTGGACAATATTTGTTAATATAGTGGACAATATCTGGTAGATTAATGGACAGTATTTGGGAGTATAATGGACAGTATAGAGGACAATATTTGTTAATATAGTGGACAATATCTGGTAGTATAATTGACAGTATTTGCTAGTATAATGGACAGTATAGTGGACAATATTTGTTAATATAGTGGAAAATATCTGATAGCATAATGGACAGTATTTGGGAGTAAAATGGAAAGTATAGTGGACAATATTTGTTAATATAGTGGACAATATCTGGTAGTATAATGGACAGTATTTGGGAGTATAATGGACAGTATAGTGGACAATATTTGTTAATATAGTGGACAATATCTGGTAGTTTAATGGACAGTATTTGGGAGTATAATGGACAGTATAGACGACAATATTTGTTAATATAGTGGACAATATCTGGTAGTATAATGGACAGTATTTGGTAGTATAATGGACAGTATTGTGGACAATGTTTGTTAATATAGTGGACAATATCTGGTAGTTTAATGGACAGTATTTGGTAGTATAATGGACAGTATAGTGGACAATATTTGTTAATATAGTGGACAATATCTGGTAGATTAATGGACAGTATTTGTTAGTATAATGGACAGTATAGAGGACAATATTTGTTAATATAGTGGACAATATCTGGTAGTATAATTGACAGTATTTGCTAGTATAATGGACAGTGTAGTGGACAATATTTGTTAATATAGTGCACAATATCTGGTAGTATAATGGACAGTATTTGGGAGTATAATGGACAGTATAGTGGACAATATTTGTTAATATAGTGGACAATATCTGGTAGTATAATGGACAGTATTTGCTAGTATAATGGACAGTATAGTGGACAATATTTGTTAATATAGTGGACAATATCTGGGAGTATAATTGACAGTATTTGCTAGTATAATGGACAGTATAGTGGACAATATTTGTTAATATAGTGGACAATATCTGGTAGTATAATTGACAGTATTTGCTAGTATAATGGACAGTATAGAGGACAATATTTGTTAATATAGTGGACAATATCTGGTAGTATAATTGACAGTATTTGCTAGTATAATGGACAGTATAGTGGACAATATTTGTTAATATAGTGAACAATATCTGGTAGTATAATTGACAGTATTTGCTAGTATAATGGACAGTATAGAGGACAATATTTGTAAATATAGTGGACAATATCTGGTAGTATAATTGACAGTATTTGGGAGTATAATGGACAGTATAGTGGACAATATTTGTTAATATAGTGCACAATATCTGGTAGTATAATGGACAGTAATTGGTAGTATAATGGACAGTATAGTGGACAATATTTGTTAATATAGTGGACAATATCTGGTAGATTAATGGACAGTATTTGGGAGTATAATGGACAGTATAGAGGACAATATTTGTTAATATAGTGGACAATATCTGGTAGTATAATTGACAGTATTTGCTAGTATAATGGACAGTATAGAGGACAATATTTGTTAATATAGTGGACAATATCTGGTAGTATAATGGACAGTATTTGGGAGTATAATGGACAGTTTAGTGGACAATATTTGTTAATATAGTGGACAATATCTGGTAGTATAATGGACAGTATTTGCTAGTATAATGGACAGTATAGTGGACAATATTTGTTAATATAGTGGACAATATCTGGTAGTATAATTGACAGTATTTGCTAGTATAATGGACAGTATAGTGGACAATATTTGTTAATATAGTGGACAATATCTGGTAGTATAATTGACAGTATTTTCTAGTATAATGGACAGTATAGAGGACAATATTTGTTAATATAGTGGACAATATCTGGTAGTATAATTGACAGTATTTGCTAGTATAATGGACAGTATAGTGGACAATATTTGTTAATATAGTGGACAATATCTGGTAGTATAATGGACAGTATTTGCTAGTATAATGGACAGTATAGTGGACAATGTTTGTTAATATAGTGGACAATATCTGGTAGTATAATCGACAGTATTTGCTAGTATCATGGACAGTATAGTGGACAATGTTTGTTAATATAGTGGACAATATCTGGTAGTATATTGGACAGTATTTGCAAGTATAATGGACAGTATAGTGGACAATGTTTGTTAATATAGTGGACAATATCTGGTATTATAATGGACAGTATTTGCTAGTATAATGGACAGTATAGTGGACAATGTTTGTTAATATAGTGGACAATATCTGGTAGTATAATGGACAGTATTTGGGAGTATAATGGACAGTATAGTGGACAATGTTTGTTAATATAGTGGACAATATCTGGTAGTTTAATGGACAGTATTTGGGAGTATAATGGACAGTATAGAGGACAATATTTGTTAATATAGTGGACAATATCTGGTAGTATAATTGACAGTATTTGGGAGTATAATGGACAGTATAGTGGACAATATTTGTTAATATAGTGGACAATATCTGGTAGTATAATGGACAGTATTTGGTAGTATAATGGACAGTATAGTGGACAATATTTGTTAATATAGTGGACAATATCTGGTAGATTAATGGACAGTATTTGGGAGTATAATGGACAGTATAATATTTGTTAATATAGTGGACAATATTTGGTAGTATAATTGACAGTATTTGCTAGTATAATGGACAGTATAGAGGACAATATTTGTTAATATAGTGGACAATATCTGGTAGTATAATGGACAGTATTTGGTAGTATAATGGACAGTATAGAGGACAATATTTGTTAATATAGTGGACAATATCTGGTAGTATAATTGACAGTATTTGCTAGTATAATGGACAGTATAGAGGACAATATTTGTTAATATAGTGGACAATATCTGGTAGTATAATTGACAGTATTTGGGAGTATAATGGACAGTATAGTGGACAATATTTGTTAATATAGTGGACAATATCTGGTAGTATAATGGACAGTATTTGGTAGTATAATGGACAGTATAGTGGACAATATTTGTTAATATAGTGGACAATATCTGGTAGATTAATGGACAGTATTTGGGAGTATAATGGACAGTATAATATTTGTTAATATAGTGGACAATATCTGGTAGTATAATTGACAGTATTTGCTAGTATAATGGACAGTATAGAGGACAATATTTGTTAATATAGTGGACAATATCTGGTAGTATAATGGACAGTATTTGGGAGTATAATGGACAGTATAGTGGACAATATTTGTTAATATAGTGGACAATATCTGGTAGTATAATGGACAGTATTTGCTAGTATAATGGACAGTATAGAGGACAATATTTGTTAATATAGTGGACAATATCTGGTAGTATAATTGACAGTATTTGCTAGTATAATGGACAGTATAGAGGACAATATTTGTTAATATAGTGGACAATATCTGGTCGTATAATTGACAGTATTTGCTAGTATAATGGACAGTATAGAGGACAATATTTGTTAATATAGTGGACAATATCTGGTATTTGGGAGTATAATGGACAGTATAGTGGACAATATTTGTTAATATAGTGGACAATATCTGGTAGTATAATGGACAGTATTTGGTAGTATAATGGACAGTATAGTGGACAATATTTGTTAATATAGTGGACAATATCTGGTAGATTAATGGACAGTATTTGGGAGTATAATGGACAGTATAATATTTGTTAATATAGTGGACAATATCTGGTAGTATAATTGACAGTATTTGCTAGTATAATGGACAGTATAGAGGACAATATTTGTTAATATAGTGGACAATATCTGGTAGTATAATGGACAGTATTTGGTAGTATAATGGACAGTATAGAGGACAATATTTGTTAATATAGTGGACAATATCTGGTAGTATAATTGACAGTATTTGCTAGTATAATGGACAGTATAGAGGACAATATTTGTTAATATAGTGGACAATATCTGGTAGTATAATTGACAGTATTTGGGAGTATAATGGACAGTATAGTGGACAATATTTGTTAATATAGTGGACAATATCTGGTAGTATAATGGACAGTATTTGGTAGTATAATGGACAGTATAGTGGACAATATTTGTTAATATAGTGGACAATATCTGGTAGATTAATGGACAGTATTTGGGAGTATAATGGACAGTATAATATTTGTTAATATAGTGGACAATATCTGGTAGTATAATTGACAGTATTTGCTAGTATAATCGACAGTATAGAGGACAATATTTGTTAATATAGTGGACAATATCAGGTAGTATAATGGTCAGTATTTGGGAGTATAATGGACAGTATAGTGGACAATATTTCTTAATATAGTGGACAATATTTGGTTGTATAATTGACAGTATAGTAGAAAATATTTGGTAGTATAATGGACAGTATTTGGTAGTATAATGGACAGTATAGTGGACAATATTTGTTAATATAGTGGACAATACCTGGTTGTATAATGGACAGTATCTGGTAGTATTATGGACAGTATAGTGGACAATATTTGTTAATATAGTTGAAATTACTTGGTGGTATAATGGACAGTATTTGGGAGTATAATTGACAGTATAGTGGACAATACTTGTTAATATAGTGGACAATATCTGGTAGTATAATGGACAGTATTTGGGAGTATAATGGACAGTATAGTGGACAATACTTGTTAATATAGTGGACAATATTTGGTTGTATAATTGTCAGTATAGTGGACAATATTTGGTAGTATAATGGACAGTATTTGGTAGTATAATGGACAGTATAGAGGACAATATTTGTGAATATAGTGGACAATATCTGGTAGTATAATGGACAGTATATGGGAGTATAATGGACAGTATAGTGGACAATGTTTGTTAATATAGTGGACAATATCTGGTAGTTTAATGGACAGTATTTGGGAGTATAATGGACAGTATAGTGGACAATATTTGTTAATATAGTGGACAATATCTGGTAGTATAATTGACAGTATTTGGTAGTATAATGGACAGTATAGTGGACAATATTTGTTAATATAGTGGACAATATCCGGTGTATAATGGACAGTATTTGGTAGTATAATGGACAGTATAGTGGACAATATTGGTTAATATAGTGGACAATATGTGGTAGTATAATGGACAGTATTTGGTAGTATAATGGACAGTATAGTGGACAATGTTTGTTAATATAGTGGACAATATCTGGTAGTTTAATGGACAGTATTTGGGAGTATAATGGACAGTATAGAGGACAATATTTGTTAATATAGTGGACAATATCTGGTAGTATAATGGACAGTATTTGGGAGTATAATGGACAGTATAGAGGACAATATTTGTGAATATAGTGGACAATATCTGGTAGTATAATGGACAGTATATGGGAGTATAATGGACAGTATAGTGGACAATGTTTGTTAATATAGTGGACAATATCTGGTAGTTTAATGGACAGTATTTGGGAGTATAATGGACAGTATAGTGGACAATATTTGTTAATATAGTGGACAATATCTGGTAGTTTAATGGACAGTATTTGGGAGTATAATGGACAGTATAGTGGACAATATTTGTTAATATAGTGGACAATATCTGGTAGTATAATGGACAGTATTTTCTAGTATAATGGACAGTATAGTGGACAATGTTTGTTAATATAGTGGACAATATCTGGTAGTTTAATGGACAGTATTTGGGAGTATAATGGACAGTATAGTGGACAATGTTTGTTAATATACTGGACAATATCTGGTAGTTTAATGGACAGTATTTGGGAGTATAATGGACAGTATAGTGGACAATATTTGTTAATATAGTGGACAATATCTGGTAGTTTAATGGACAGTATTTGGGAGTATAATGGACAGTATAGTGGACAATATTTGTTAATATAGTGGACAATATCTGGTAGTATAATGGACAGTATTTGCTAGTATAATGGACAGTATAGTGGACAATGTTTGTTAATATAGTGGACAATATCTGGTAGTTTAATGGACAGTATTTGGGAGTATAATGGACAGTATAGTGGACAATGTTTGTTAATATAGTGGACAATATCTGGTAGTTTAATGGACAGTATTTGGGAGTATAATGGACAGTATAGTGGACAATGTTTGTTAATATAGTGGACAATATCTGGTAGTTTAATGGACAGTATTTGGGAGTATAATGGACAGTATAGTGGAAAATATTTGTTAATATAGTGGACAATATCTGGTAGTATAATGGACAGTATTTGCTAGTATAATGGACAGTATAGTGTATAATATTTGTTAATATAGTGGACAATATCTGGTAGTATAATTGACAGTATTTGGTAGTATAATGGACAGTATAGTGGACAATATTTGTTAATATAGTGGACAATATCTGGTAGTATAATGGTCAGTATTTGGGAGTATAATGGACAGAATAGTGGACAATATTTCTTAATATAGTGGACAATATTTGGTTGTATAATTGACAGTATAGTAGAAAATATTTGGTAGTATAATGGACAGTATTTGGTAGTATGATGGACAGTATAGTGGACAATATTTGTTAATATCGTGGACAATACCTGGTTGTATAATGGACAGTATTTGGTAGTATTATGGACAGTATAGTGGACAATATTTGTTAATATAGTTGAAATTACTTGGTGGTATAATGGACAGTATTTGGGAGTATAATTGACAGTATAGTGGACAATACTTGTTAATATAGTCGACAATATCTGGTAGTATAATGGACAGTATTTGGGAGTATAATGGACAGTATAGTGGACAATATTTGTTAATATAGTGGACAATATTTGGTTGTATAATTGTCAGTATAGTGGACAATATTTGGTAGTATAATGGACAGTATTTGGTAGTATAATGGACAGTATAGTTGACAATATTTTTTAATATAGTTGACAATATCTGGTTGTATAATTCACAGTATTTGGTAGTAAAATGGACAGTATAGTGGTCAATATTTGTTAATATAGTGGACAATATCTGATAGCATAATGGACAGTATTTGGTAGTATAATGGACAGTATAGTGGACAATATTTGTTAATATAGTGGACAATATCTGGTAGTATAATTGACAGTATTTGGTCAGTATAATGGACAGTATAGTGGACAATATTTGTTAATATAGTGGACAATATCCGGTGTATAATGGACAGTATTTGGTAGTATAATGGACAAGATAGTGGACAATATTTGTTAATATAGTGGACAATATCTGGTAGTATAATGGACAGTATTTGGTAGTATAATGGACAGTATAGTGGACAATATTTGTTAATATAGTGGACAATATTTGTTCGTATATTGGACAGTATTCGGTAGTATAATGGACAGTATAGTGGACAATATTTGTTAATATAGTGGACAATATCTGGTAGTACAATTGACAGTATTTGGTAGTATAATGGACAGTATAGTGGACAATATTTGTTAATATAGTGGACAATATCTGGTAGTATAATGGACAGTATTTGGTAGTATAATGGACAGTATAGTGGACAATATTTGTTAATATAGTGGACAATATCTGGTAGTATAATGGACAGTATTTTGTAGTATAATTGACAGTATAGTGGACAATATTTGTTAAAGTAGTAGACAATATTTGTTCGTATATTGGACAGTATTTGGTAGTATATTGGACAGTATAGTAGACAATATTTGTTAATATAGTGGACAATATCTGGTAGTATATTTGACAGTATTTGGTAGTATAATGGACAGTATAGTGGACAATATTTGTTAATATAGTGGACAATATCTGGTAGTATAATTGACAGTATTTGGGAGTATAATGGACAGTATAGTGGACAATATTTGTTAATATAGTGGACAATATCTGGTAGTATAATGGACAGTATTTGGTAGTATAATGGACTGTATAGTGGACAATATTTGTTAATATAGTGGACAATATCTGGTAGATTAATGGACAGTATTTGGGAGTATAATGGACAGTATAGACGACAATATTTGTTAATATAGTGGACAATATCTGGTAGTATAATTGACAGTATTTGCTAGTATAATGGACAGTGTAGAGGACAATATTTGTTAATATAGTGGACAATATCTGGTCGTATAATTGACAGTATTTGCTAGTATAATGGACAGTATAGTGGACAATATTTGTTAATATAGTGGACAATATCTGGTAGTATAATGGACAGTATTTGCTAGTATAATGGACAGTATAGTGAACAATATTTGTTAATATAGTGGACAATATCTGGTAGTATAATTGACAGTGTTTGGTAGTATAATGGACAGTATAGTGGACAATATTTTTTAATATAGTGGACAATATCTGGTAGTATAATTGACAGTATTTGCTAGTATAATGGACAGTATAGAGGACAATATTTGTTAATATAGTGGACAATATCTGGTAGTATAATTCACAGTATTTGCTAGTATAATGGACAGTATAGTGGACAATATTTGTTAATATAGTGGACAATATCTGGTAGTATAATTCACAGTATTTGCTAGTATAATGGACAGTTAATAGTGGACAATATTTGTTAATATAGTGGACAATATTGGTAGTATAATTGACAGTATTTGCTAGTATAATGGACAGTATAGTGGACAATATTTGTTAATATAGTGGACAATATCTGGTAGTATAATTGACAGTATTTGCTAGTATAATGGACAGTATAGAGGACAATATTTGTTAATATAGTGGACAATATCTGGTAGTATAATTGACAGTATTTGGGAGTATAATGGACAGTATAGTGGACAATATTTGTTAATATAGTGGACAATATCTGGTAGTATAATGGACAGTATTTGGTAGTATAATGGACAGTATAGTGGACAATATTTGTTAATATAGTGGACAATATCTGGTAGATTAATGGACAGTATTTGGGAGTATAATGGACAGTATAGAGGACAATATTTGTTAATATAGTGGACAATATCTGGTAGTATAATTGACAGTATTTGTTAGTATAATGGACAGTATAGTGGACAATATTTGTTAATATAGTGGAAAATATCTGATAGCATAATGGACAGTATTTGGGAGTATAATGGAAAGTAATGTGGACAATATTTGTTAATATAGTGGACAATATCTGGTAGTATAATGGACAGTATTTGGTAGTATAATGGACAGTATAGTGGACAATATTTGTTAATATAGTGGACAATATCTGGTAGTTTAATGGACAGTATTTGGGAGTATAATGGACAGTATAGACGACAATATTTTGTTAATATAGTGGACAATATCTGGTAGTATAATGGACAGTATTTGGTAGTATAATGGACAGTATTGTGGACAATGTTTGTTAATATAGTGGACAATATCTGGTAGTTTAATGGACAGTATTTGGTAGTATAATGGACAGTATAGTGGACAATATTTGTTAATATAGTGGACAATATCTGGTAGATTAATGGACAGTATTTGGTAGTATAATGGACAGTATAGAGGACAATATTTGTTAATATAGTGGACAATATCTGGTAGTATAATTGACAGTATTTGCTAGTATAATGGACAGTGTAGTGGACAATATTTGTTAATATAGTGGACAATATCTGGTAGTATAATGGACAGTATTTGGGAGTATAATGGATAGTATAGTGGACAATATTTGTTAACATAGTGGACAATATCTGGTAGTATAATGGACAGTATTTGCTAGTATAATGGACAGTATAGTGGACAATATTTGTTAATATAGTGGACAATATCTGGTAGTATAATTGACAGTATTTGCTAGTATAATGGACAGTATAGTGGACAATATTTGTTAATATAGTGGACAATATCTGGTAGTATAATTGACAGTATTTGCTAGTATAATGGACAGTATAGAGGACAATATTTGTTAATATAGTGGACAATATCTGGTAGTATAATTGACAGTATTTGCTAGTATAATGGACAGTATAGTGGACAATATTTGTTAATATAGTGAACAATATCTGGTAGTATAATTGACAGTATTTGCTAGTATAATGGACAGTATAGAGGACAATATTTGTAAATATAGTGGACAATATCTGGTAGTATAATTGACAGTATTTGGGAGTATAATGGACAGTATAGTGGACAATATTTGTTAATATAGTGGACAATATCTGGTAGTATAATGGACAGTAATTGGTAGTATAATGGACAGTATAGTGGACAATATTTGTTAATATAGTGGACAATATCTGGTAGATTAATGGACAGTATTTGGGAGTATAATGGACAGTATAGAGGACAATATTTGTTAATATAGTGGACAATATCTGGTAGTATAATTGACAGTATTTGCTAGTATAATGGACAGTATAGAGGACAATATTTGTTAATATAGTGGACAATATCTGGTAGTATAATGGACAGTATTTGGGAGTATAATGGACAGTATAGTGGACAATATTTGTTAATATAGTGGACAATATCTGGTAGTATAATTGACAGTATTTGCTAGTATAATGGACAGTATAGTGGACAATATTTGTTAATATAGTGGACAATATCTGGTAGTATAATTGACAGTATTTGCTAGTATAATGGACAGTACAGAGGACAATATTTGTTAATATAGTGACAATATCTGGTAGTATAATTGACAGTATTTGCTAGTATAATGGACAGTATAGTGGACAATATTTGTTAATATAGTGAACAATATCTGGTAGTATAATTGACAGTATTTGCTAGTATAATGGACAGTATAGAGGACAATATTTGTAAATATAGTGGACAATATCTGGTAGTATAATTGACAGTATTTGGGAGTATAATGGACAGTATAGTGGACAATATTTGTTAATATAGTGGACAATATCTGGTAGTATAATGGACAGTAATTGGTAGTATAATGGACAGTATAGTGGACAATATTTGTTAATATAGTGGACAATATCTGGTAGATTAATGGACAGTATTTGGGAGTATAATGGACAGTATAGAGGACAATATTTGTTAATATAGTGGACAATGTCTGGTAGTATAATTGACAGTATTTGCTAGTATAATGGACAGTATAGAGGACAATATTTGTTAATATAGTGGACAATATCTGGTAGTATAATGGACAGTATTTGGGAGTATAATGGACAGTATAGTGGACAATATTTGTTAATATAGTGGACAATATCTGGTAGTATAATTGACAGTATTTGCTAGTATAATGGACAGTATAGTGGACAATATTTGTTAATATAGTGGACAATATCTGGTAGTATAATTGACAGTATTTGCTAGTATAATGGACAGTATAGTGGACAATATTTGTTAATATAGTGGACAATATCTGGTAGTATAATTGACAGTATTTGCTAGTATAATGGACAGTATAGAGGACAATATTTGTTAATATAGTGGACAATATCTGGTAGTATAATTGACAGTATTGCTAGTATAATGGACAGTATAGTGGTCAATATTTGTTAATATAGTGGACAATATCTGGTAGTATAATGGACAGTATTTGCTAGTATAATGGACAGTATAGTGGACAATGTTTGTTAATATAGTGGACAATATCTGGTAGTATAATCGACAGTATTTGCTAGTATCATGGACAGTATAGTGGACAATGTTTGTTAATATAGTGGACAATATCGGGTAGTATAATGGACAGTATTTGCAAGTATAATGGACAGTATAGTGGACAATGTTTGTTAATATAGTGGACAATATCTGGTATTATAATGGACAGTATTTGCTAGTATAATGGACAGTATAGTGGACAATGTTTGTTAATATAGTGGACAATATCTGGTAGTATAATGGACAGTATTTGGGAGTATAATGGACAGTATAGTGGACAATGTTTGTTAATATAGTGGACAATATCTGGTAGTTTAATGGACAGTATTTGGGAGTATAATGGACAGTATAGAGGACAATATTTGTTAATATAGTGGACAATATCTGGTAGTATAATTGACAGTATTTGGGAGTATAATGGACAGTATAGTGGACAATATTTGTTAATATAGTGGACAATATCTGGTAGTATAATGGACAGTATTTGGTAGTATAATGGACAGTATAGTGGACAATATTTGTTAATATAGTGGACAATATCTGGTAGATTAATGGACAGTATTTGGGAGTATAATGGACAGTATAATATTTGTTAATATAGTGGACAATATCTGGTAGTATAATTGACAGTATTTGCTAGTATAATGGACAGTATAGAGGACAATATTTGTAATATAGTGGACAATATCTGGTAGTATAAATGGACAGTATTTGGTAGTATAATGGACAGTATAGAGGACAATATTTGTTAATATAGTGGACAATATCTGGTAGTATAATTGGACAGTATTTGCTAGTATAATGGACAGTATAGAGGACAATATTTGTTAATATAGTGGACAATATCTGGTAGTATAATTGACAGTATTTGGGAGTATAATGGACAGTATAGTGGACAATATTTGTTAATATAGTGGACAATATCTGGTAGTATAATGGACAGTATTTGGTAGTATAATGGACAGTATAGTGGACAATATTTGTTAATATAGTGGACAATATCTGGTAGATTAATGGACAGTATTTGGGAGTATAATGGACAGTATAATATTTGTTAATATAGTGGACAATATCTGGTAGTATAATTGACAGTATTTGCTAGTATAATGGACAGTATAGAGGACAATATTTGTTAATATAGTGGACAATATCTGGTAGTATAATGGACAGTATTTGGTAGTTATAATGGACAGTATAGTGGACAGTATTTGTTAATATAGTGGACAATATCTGGTAGTATAATGGACAGTATTTGCTAGTATAATGGACAGTATAGAGGACAATATTTGTTAATATAGTGGACAATATCTGGTAGTATAATTGACAGTATTTGCTAGTATAATGGACAGTATAGAGGACAATATTTGTTAATATAGTGGACAATATCTGGTATTTGGGAGTATAATGGACAGTATAGTGGACAATATTTGTTAATATAGTGGACAATATCTGGTAGTATAATGGACAGTATTTGGTAGTATAATGGACAGTATAGTGGACAATATTTGTTAATATAGTGGACAATATCTGGTAGATTAATGGACAGTATTTGGGAGTATAATGGACAGTATAATATTTGTTAATATAGTGGACAATATCTGGTAGTATAATTGACAGTATTTGCTAGTATAATGGACAGTATAGAGGACAATATTTGTTAATATAGTGGACAATATCTGGTAGTATAATGGACAGTATTTGGTAGTATAATGGACAGTATAGAGGACAATATTTGTTAATATAGTGGACAATATCTGGTAGTATAATTGACAGTATTTGCTAGTATAATGGACAGTATAGAGGACAATATTTGTTAATATAGTGGACAATATCTGGTAGTATAATTGACAGTATTTGGGAGTATAATGGACAGTATAGTGGACAATATTTGTTAATATAGTGGACAATATCTGGTAGTATAATGGACAGTATTTGGTAGTATAATGGACAGTATAGTGGACAATATTTGTTAATATAGTGGACAATATCTGGTAGATTAATGGACAGTATTTGGGAGTATAATGGACAGTATAATATTTGTTAATATAGTGGACAATATCTGGTAGTATAATTGACAGTATTTGCTAGTATAATGGACAGTATAGAGGACAATATTTGTTAATATAGTGGACAATATCAGGTAGTATAATGGTCAGTATTTGGGAGTATAATGGACAGTATAGTGGACAATATTTCTTAATATAGTGGACAATATTTGGTTGTATAATTGACAGTATAGTAGAAAATATTTGGTAGTATAATGGACAGTATTTGGTAGTATAATGGACAGTATAGTGGACAATATTTGTTAATATAGTGGACAATACCTGGTTGTATAATGGACAGTATTTGGTAGTATTATGGACAGTATAGTGGACAATATTTGTTAATATAGTTGAAATTACTTGGTGGTATAATGGACAGTATTTGGGAGTATAATTGACAGTATAGTGGACAATACTTGTTAATATAGTGGACAATATCTGGTAGTATAATGGACAGTATTTGGGAGTATAATGGACAGTATAGTGGACATACTTGTTAATATAGTGGACAATATTTGGTTGTATAATTGTCAGTATAGTGGACAATATTTGGTAGTATAATGGACAGTATTTGGTAGTATAATGGACAGTATAGTTGACAATATTTTTTAATATAGTTGACAATATCTGGTTGTATAATTCACAGTATTTGGTAGTAAAATGGACAGTATAGTGGTCAATATTTGTTAATATAGTGGACAATATCTGATAGCATAATGGACAGTATTTGGTAGTATAATGGACAGTATAGTGGACAATATTTGTTAATATAGTGGACAATATCTGGTAGTATAATTGACAGTATTTGGTAGTATAATGGACAGTATAGTGGACAATATTTGTTAATATAGTGGACAATATCCGGTGTATAATGGACAGTATTTGGTAGTATAATGGACAGTATAGTGGACAATATTTGTTAATATAGTGGACAATATGTGGTAGTATAATGGACAGTATTTGGTAGTAATAATGGACAGTATAGTGGACAATGTTTGTTAATATAGTGGACAATATCTGGTAGTTTAATGGACAGTATTTGGGAGTATAATGGACAGTATAGTGGACAATATTTGTTAATATAGTGGACAATATCTGGTAGTATAATTGACAGTATTTGGTAGTATAATGGACAGTATAGTGGACAATATTTGTTAATATAGTGGACAATATCCGGTGTATAATGGACAGTATTTGGTAGTATAATGGACAGTATAGTGGACAATATTGGTTAATATAGTGGACAATATGTGGTAGTATAATGGACAGTATTTGGTAGTATAATGGACAGTATAGTGGACAATGTTTGTTAATATAGTGGACAATATCTGGTAGTTTAATGGACAGTATTTGGGAGTATAATGGACAGTATAGAGGACAATATTTGTTAATATAGTGGACAATATCTGGTAGTATAATGGACCAGTATTTGGGAGTATAATGGACAGTATAGAGGACAATATTTGTGAATATAGTGGACAATATCTGGTAGTATAATGGACAGTATATGGGAGTATAATGGACAGTATAGTGGACAATGTTTGTTAATATAGTGGACAATATCTGGTAGTTTAATGGACAGTATTTGGGAGTATAATGGACAGTATAGTGGACAATATTTGTTAATATAGTGGACAATATCTGGTAGTTTAATGGACAGTATTTGGGAGTATAATGGACAGTATAGTGGACAATATTTGTTAATATAGTGGACAATATCTGGTAGTATAATGGACAGTATTTTCTAGTATAATGGACAGTATAGTGGACAATGTTTGTTAATATAGTGGACAATATCTGGTAGTTTAATGGACAGTATTTGGGAGTATAATGGACAGTATAGTGGACAATGTTTGTTAATATACTGGACAATATCTGGTAGTTTAATGGACAGTATTTGGGAGTATAATGGACAGTATAGTGGACAATATTTGTTAATATAGTGGACAATATCTGGTAGTTTAATGGACAGTATTTGGGAGTATAATGGACAGTATAGTGGACAATATTTGTTAATATAGTGGACAATATCTGGTAGTATAATGGACAGTATTTGCTAGTATAATGGACAGTATAGTGGACAATGTTTGTTAATATAGTGGACAATATCTGGTAGTTTAATGGACAGTATTTGGGAGTATAATGGACAGTATAGTGGACAATGTTTGTTAATATAGTGGACAATATCTGGTAGTTTAATGGACAGTATTTGGGAGTATAATGGACAGTATAGTGGACAATGTTTGTTAATATAGTGGACAATATCTGGTAGTTTAATGGACAGTATTTGGGAGTATAATGGACAGTATAGTGGACAATATTTGTTAATATAGTGGACAATATCTGGTAGTATAATGGACAGTATTTGCTAGTATAATGGACAGTATAGTGTATAATATTTGTTAATATAGTGGACAATATCTGGTAGTATAATTGACAGTATTTGGTAGTATAATGGACAGTATAGTGGACAATATTTGTTAATATAGTGGACAATATCTGGTAGTATAATGGTCAGTATTTGGGAGTATAATGGACAGAATAGTGGACAATATTTCTTAATATAGTGGACAATATTTGGTTGTATAATTGACAGTATAGTAGAAAATATTTGGTAGTATAATGGACAGTATTTGGTAGTATGATGGACAGTATAGTGGACAATATTTGTTAATATCGTGGACAATACCTGGTTGTATAATGGACAGTATTTGGTAGTATTATGGACAGTATAGTGGACAATATTTGTTAATATAGTTGAAATTACTTGGTGGTATAATGGACAGTATTTGGGAGTATAATTGACAGTATAGTGGACAATACTTGTTAATATAGTGGGACAATATCTGGTAGTATAATGGACAGTATTTGGGAGTATAATGGACAGTACAGAGGACAATATTTGTTAATATAGTGGACAATATCTGGTAGTATAATTGACAGTATTTGCTAGTATAATGGACAGTATAGTGGACAATATTTGTTAATATAGTGAACAATATCTGGTAGTATAATTGACAGTATTTGCTAGTATAATGGACAGTATAGAGGACAATATTTGTAAATATAGTGGACAATATCTGGTAGTATAATTGACAGTATTTGGGGAGTATAATGGACAGTATAGTGGACAATATTTGTTAATATAGTGGACAATATCTGGTAGTATAATGGACAGTAATTGGTAGTATAATGGACAGTATAGTGGACAATATTTGTTAATATAGTGGACAATATCTGGTAGATTAATGGACAGTATTTGGGAGTATAATGGACAGTATAGAGGACAATATTTGTTAATATAGTGGACAATGTCTGGTAGTATAATTGACAGTATTTGCTAGTATAATGGACAGTATAGAGGACAATATTTGTTAATATAGTGGACAATATCTGGTAGTATAATGGACAGTATTTGGGAGTATAATGGACAGTATAGTGGACAATATTTGTTAATATAGTGGACAATATCTGGTAGTATAATTGACAGTATTTGCTAGTATAATGGACAGTATAGTGGACAATATTTGTTAATATAGTGGACAATATCTGGTAGTATAATTGACAGTATTTGCTAGTATAATGGACAGTATAGTGGACAATATTTGTTAATATAGTGGACAATATCTGGTAGTATAATTGACAGTATTTGCTAGTATAATGGACAGTATAGAGGACAATATTTGTTAATATAGTGGACAATATCTGGTAGTATAATTGACAGTATTTGCTAGTATAATGGACAGTATAGTGGACAATATTTGTTTAATATAGTGGACAATATCTGGTAGTATAATGGACAGTATTTGCTAGTATAATGGACAGTATAGTGGACAATGTTTGTTAATATAGTGGACAATATCTGGTAGTATAATCGACAGTATTTGCTAGTATCATGGACAGTATAGTGGACAATGTTTGTTAATATAGTGGACAATATCGGGTAGTATAATGGACAGTATTTGCAAGTATAATGGACAGTATAGTGGACAATGTTTGTTAATATAGTGGACAATATCTGGTATTATAATGGACAGTATTTGCTAGTATAATGGACAGTATAGTGGACAATGTTTGTTAATATAGTGGACAATATCTGGTAGTATAATGGACAGTATTTGGGAGTATAATGGACAGTATAGTGGACAATGTTTGTTAATATAGTGGACAATATCTGGTAGTTTAATGGACAGTATTTGGGAGTATAATGGACAGTATAGAGGACAATATTTGTTAATATAGTGGACAATATCTGGTAGTATAATTGACAGTATTTGGGAGTATAATGGACAGTATAGTGGACAATATTTGTTAATATAGTGGACAATATCTGGTAGATATATGGACAGTATTTGGTAGTATAATGGACAGTATAGTGGACAATATTTGTTAATATAGTGGACAATATCTGGTAGATTAATGGACAGTATTTGGGAGTATAATGGACAGTATAATATTTGTTAATATAGTGGACAATATCTGGTAGTATAATTGACAGTATTTGCTAGTATAATGGACAGTATAGAGGACAATATTTGTTAATATAGTGGACAATATCTGGTAGTATAATGGACAGTATTTGGTAGTATAATGGACAGTATAGAGGACAATATTTGTTAATATAGTGGACAATATCTGGTAGTATAATTGACAGTATTTGCTAGTATAATGGACAGTATAGAGGACAATATTTGTTAATATAGTGGACAATATCTGGTAGTATAATTGACAGTATTTGGGAGTATAATGGACAGTATAGTGGACAATATTTGTTAATATAGTGGACAATATCTGGTAGTATAATGGACAGTATTTGGTAGTATAATGGACAGTATAGTGGACAATATTTGTTAATATAGTGGACAATATCTGGTAGATTAATGGACAGTATTTGGGAGTATAATGGACAGTATAATATTTGTTAATATAGTGGACAATATCTGGTAGTATAATTGACAGTATTTGCTAGTATAATGGACAGTATAGAGGACAATATTTGTTAATATAGTGGACAATATCTGGTAGTATAATGGACAGTATTTGGTAGTATAATGGACAGTATAGTGGACAGTATTTGTTAATATAGTGGACAATATCTGGTAGTATAATGGACAGTATTTGCTAGTATAATGGACAGTATAGAGGACAATATTTGTTAATATAGTGGACAATATCTGGTAGTATAATTGACAGTATTTGCTAGTATAATGGACAGTATAGAGGACAATATTTGTTAATATAGTGGACAATATCTGGTATTTGGGAGTATAATGGACAGTATAGTGGACAATATTTGTTAATATAGTGGACAATATCTGGTAGTATAATGGACAGTATTTGGTAGTATAATGGACAGTATAGTGGACAATATTTGTTAATATAGTGGACAATATCTGTAGATTAATGGACAGTATTTGGGAGTATAATGGACAGTATAATATTTGTTAATATAGTGGACAATATCTGGTAGTATAATTGACAGTATTTGCTAGTATAATGGACAGTATAGAGGACAATATTTGTTAATATAGTGGACAATATCTGGTAGTATAATGGACAGTATTTGGTAGTATAATGGACAGTATAGGAGGACAATATTTGTTAATATAGTGGACAATATCTGGTAGTATAATTGACAGTATTTGCTAGTATAATGGACAGTATAGAGGACAATATTTGTTAATATAGTGGACAATATCTGGTAGTATAATTGACAGTATTTGGGAGTATAATGGACAGTATAGTGGACAATATTTGTTAATATAGTGGACAATATCTGGTAGTATAATGGACAGTATTTGGTAGTATAATGGACAGTATAGTGGACAATATTTGTTAATATAGTGGACAATATCTGGTAGATTAATGGACAGTATTTGGGAGTATAATGGACAGTATAATATTTGTTAATATAGATGGACAATATCTGGTAGTATAATTGACAGTATTTGCTAGTATAATGGACAGTATAGAGGACAATATTTGTTAATATAGTGGACAATATCAGGTAGTATAATGGTCAGTATTTGGGAGTATAATGGACAGTATAGTGGACAATATTTCTTAATATAGTGGACAATATTTGGTTGTATAATTGACAGTATAGTAGAAAATATTTGGTAGTATAATGGACAGTATTTGGTAGTATAATGGACAGTATAGTGGACAATATTTGTTAATATAGTGGACAATACCTGGTTGTATAATGGACAGTATTTGGTAGTATTATGGACAGTATAGTGGACAATATTTGTTAATATAGTTGAAATTACTTGGTGGTATAATGGACAGTATTTGGGAGTATAATTGACAGTATAGTGGACAATACTTGTTAATATAGTGGACAATATCGGTAGTATAATGGACAGTATTTGGGAGTATAATGGACAGTATAGTGGACAATACTTGTTAATATAGTGGACAATATTTGGTTGTATAATTGTCAGTATAGTGGACAATATTTGGTAGTATAATGGACAGTATTTGTAGTATAATGGACAGTATAGTTGACAATATTTTTTAATATAGTTGACAATATCTGGTTGTATAATTCACAGTATTTGGTAGTAAAATGGACAGTATAGTGGTCAATATTTGTTAATATAGTGGACAATATCTGATAGCATAATGGACAGTATTTGGTAGTATAATGGACAGTATAGTGGACAATATTTGTTAATATAGTGGACAATATCTGGTAGTATAATTGACAGTATTTGGTAGTATAATGGACAGTATAGTGGACAATATTTGTTAATATAGTGGACAATATCCGGTGTATAATGGACAGTATTTGGTAGTATAATGGACAGTATAGTGGACAATATTTGTTAATATAGTGGACAATATGTGGTAGTATAATGGACAGTATTTGGTAGTATAATGGACAGTATAGTGGACAATGTTTGTTAATATAGTGGACAATATCTGGTAGTTTAATGGACAGTATTTGGGAGTATAATGGACAGTATAGTGGACAATATTTGTTAATATAGTGGACAATATCTGGTAGTATAATTGACAGTATTGGTAGTATAATGGACAGTATAGTGGACAATATTTGTTAATATAGTGGACAATATCCGGTGTATAATGGACAGTATTTGGTAGTATAATGGACAGTATAGTGGACAATATTGGTTAATATAGTGGACAATATGTGGTAGTATAATGGACAGTATTTGGTAGTATAATGGACAGTATAGTGGCAATGTTTGTTAATATAGTGGACAATATCTGGTAGTTAATGGACAGTATTTGGAGTATAATGGACAGTATAGAGGACAATATTTGTTAATATAGTGGACAATATCTGGTAGTATAATGGACAGTAATTTGGGAGTATAATGGACAGTATAGAGGACAATATTTGTGAATATAGTGGACAATATCTGGTAGTATAATGGACAGTATATGGGAGTATAATGGACAGTATAGTGGACAATGTTTGTTAATATAGTGGACAATATCTGGTAGTTTAATGGACAGTATTTGGGAGTATAATGGACAGTATAGTGGACAATATTTGTTAATATAGTGGACAATATCTGGTAGTTTAATGGACAGTATTTGGGAGTATAATGGACAGTATAGTGGACAATATTTGTTAATATAGTGGACAATATCTGGTAGTATAATGGACAGTATTTTCTAGTATAATGGACAGTATAGTGGACAATGTTTGTTAATATAGTGGACAATATCTGGTAGTTTAATGGACAGTATTTGGGAGTATAATGGACAGTATAGTGGACAATGTTTGTTAATATACTGGACAATATCTGGTAGTTTAATGGACAGTATTTGGGAGTATAATGGACAGTATAGTGGACAATATTTGTTAATATAGTGGACAATATCTGGTAGTTTAATGGACAGTATTTGGGAGTATAATGGACAGTATAGTGGACAATATTTGTTAATATAGTGGACAATATCTGGTAGTATAATGGACAGTATTTGCTAGTATAATGGACAGTATAGTGGACAATGTTTGTTAATATAGTGGACAATATCTGGTAGTTTAATGGACAGTATTTGGGAGTATAATGGACAGTATAGTGGACAATGTTTGTTAATATAGTGGACAATATCTGGTAGTTTAATGGACAGTATTTGGGAGTATAATGGACAGTATAGTGGACAATGTTTGTTAATATAGTGGACAATATCTGGTAGTTTAATGGACAGTATTTGGGAGTATAATGGACAGTATAGTGGACAATATTTGTTAATATAGTGGACAATATCTGGTAGTATAATGGACAGTATTTGCTAGTATAATGGACAGTATAGTGTATAATATTTGTTAATATAGTGGACAATATCTGGTAGTATAATTGACAGTATTTGGTAGTATAATGGACAGTATAGTGGACAATATTTGTTAATATAGTGGACAATATCTGGTAGTATAATGGTCAGTATTTGGGAGTATAATGGACAGAATAGTGGACAATATTTCTTAATATAGTGGACAATATTTGGTTGTATAATTGACAGTATAGTAGAAAATATTTGGTAGTATAATGGACAGTATTTGGTAGTATGATGGACAGTATAGTGGACTATATTTGTTAATATCGTGGACAATACCTGGTTGTATAATGGACAGTATTTGGTAGTATTATGGACAGTATAGTGGACAATATTTGTTAATATAGTTGAAATTACTTGGTGGTATAATGGACAGTATTTGGGAGTATAATTGACAGTATAGTGGACAATACTTGTTAATATAGTGGACAATATCTGGTAGTATAATGGACAGTATTTGGGAGTATAATGGACAGTATAGTGGACAATATTTGTTAATATAGTGGACAATATTTGGTTGTATAATTGTCAGTATAGTGGACAATATTTGGTAGTATAATGGACAGTATTTGGTAGTATAATGGACAGTATAGTTGACAATATTTTTTATATAGTTGACAATATCTGGTTGTATAATTCACAGTATTTGGTAGTAAAAT
This sequence comes from Narcine bancroftii, assembly GCF_036971445.1. Lineage (NCBI taxonomy): Eukaryota > Metazoa > Chordata > Chondrichthyes > Torpediniformes > Narcinidae > Narcine > Narcine bancroftii. The sequence continues at coordinate 4,836 of NW_027212102.1, read as the reverse complement.
GGACAGTATAGTGGTCAATATTTGTTAATATAGTGGACAATATCTGATAGCATAATGGACAGTATTTGGTAGTATAATGGACAGTATAGTGGACAATATTTGTTAATATAGTGGACAATATCTGGTAGTATAATTGACAGTATTTGGTAGTATAATGGACAGTATAGTGGACAATATTTGTTAATATAGTGGACAATATCCGGTGTATAATGGACAGTATTTGGTAGTATAATGGACAAGATAGTGGACAATATTTGTTAATATAGTGGACAATATCTGGTAGTATAATGGACAGTATTTGGTAGTATAATGGACAGTATAGTGGACAATATTTGTTAATATAGTGGACAATATTTGTTCGTATATTGGACAGTATTCGGTAGTATAATGGACAGTATAGTGGACAATATTTGTTAATATAGTGGACAATATCTGGTAGTACAATTGACAGTATTTGGTAGTATAATGGACAGTATAGTGGACAATATTTGTTAATATAGTGGACAATATCTGGTAGTATAATGGACAGTATTTGGTAGTATAATGGACAGTATAGTGGACAATATTTGTTAATATAGTGGACAATATCTGGTAGTATAATGGACAGTATTTTTGTAGTATAATTGACAGTATAGTGGACAATATTTGTTAAAGTAGTAGACAATATTTGTTCGTATATTGGACAGTATTTGGTAGTATATTGGACAGTATAGTAGACAATATTTGTTAATATAGTGGACAATATCTGGTAGTATATTTGACAGTATTTGGTAGTATAATGGACAGTATAGTGGACAATATTTGTTAATATAGTGGACAATATCTGGTAGTATAATTGACAGTATTTGGGAGTATAATGGACAGTATAGTGGACAATATTTGTTAATATAGTGGACAATATCTGGTAGTATAATGGACAGTATTTGGTAGTATAATGGACTGTATAGTGGACAATATTTGTTAATATAGTGGACAATATCTGGTAGATTAATGGACAGTATTTGGGAGTATAATGGACAGTATAGACGACAATATTTGTTAATATAGTGGACAATATCTGGTAGTATAATTGACAGTATTTGCTAGTATAATGGACAGTGTAGAGGACAATATTTGTTAATATAGTGGACAATATCTGGTCGTATAATTGACAGTATTTGCTAGTATAATGGACAGTATAGTGGACAATATTTGTTAATATAGTGGACAATATCTGGTAGTATAATGGACAGTATTTGCTAGTATAATGGACAGTATAGTGAACAATATTTGTTAATATAGTGGACAATATCTGGTAGTATAATTGACAGTGTTTGGTAGTATAATGGACAGTATAGTGGACAATATTTTTTAATATAGTGGACAATATCTGGTAGTATAATTGACAGTATTTGCTAGTATAATGGACAGTATAGAGGACAATATTTGTTAATATAGTGGACAATATCTGGTAGTATAATTGACAGTATTTGCTAGTATAATGGACAGTATAGTGGACAATATTTGTTAATATAGTGGACAATATCTGGTAGTATAATTCACAGTATTTGCTAGTATAATGGACAGTATAGTGGACAATATTTGTTAATATAGTGGACAATATCTGGTAGTATAATTGACAGTATTTGCTGAGTATAATGGACAGTATAGTGGACAATATTTGTTAATATAGTGGACAATATCTGGTAGTATAATTGACAGTATTTGCTAGTATAATGGGACAGTATAGAGGACAATATTTGTTAATATAGTGGACAATATCTGGTAGTATAATTGACAGTATTTGGGAGTATAATGGACAGTATAGTGGACAATATTTGTTAATATAGTGGACAATATCTGGTAGTATAATGGACAGTATTTGGTAGTATAATGGACAGTATAGTGGACAATATTTGTTAATATAGTGGACAATATCTGGTAGATTAATGGACAGTATTTGGGAGTATAATGGACAGTATAGAGGACAATATTTGTTAATATAGTGGACAATATCTGGTAGTATAATTGACAGTATTTGCTAGTATAATGGACAGTATAGTGGACAATATTTGTTAATATAGTGGAAAATATCTGATAGCATAATGGACAGTATTTGGGAGTATAATGGAAAGTAATGTGGACAATATTTGTTAATATAGTGGACAATATCTGGTAGTATAATGGACAGTATTTGGTAGTATAATGGACAGTATAGTGGACAATATTTGTTAATATAGTGGACAATATCTGGTAGTTTAATGGACAGTATTTGGGAGTATAATGGACAGTATAGACGACAATATTTGTTAATATAGTGGACAATATCTGGTAGTATAATGGACAGTATTTGGTAGTATAATGGACAGTATTGTGGACAATGTTGTTAATATAGTGGACAATATCTGGTAGTTTAATGGACAGTATTTGGTAGTATAATGGACAGTATAGTGGACAATATTTGTTAATATAGTGGACAATATCTGGTAGATTAATGGACAGTATTTGGTAGTATAATGGACAGTATAGAGGACAATATTTGTTAATATAGTGGACATATCTGGTAGTATAATTGACAGTATTTGCTAGTATAATGACAGTGTAGTGGACAATATTTGTTAATATAGTGGACAATATCTGGGTAGTATAATGGACAGTATTTGGGAGTATAATGGATAGTATAGTGGACAATATTTGTTAATATAGTGGACAATATCTGGTAGTATAATGGACAGTATTTGCTAGTATAATGGACAGTATAGTGTACAATATTTGTTAATATAGTGGACAATATCTTGTAGTATAATTGACAGTATTTGCTAGTATAATGGACAGTATAGTGGACAATATTTGTTAATATAGTGGACAATATCTGGTAGTATAATTGACAGTATTTGCTAGTATAAATGGACAGTATAGAGGACAATATTTGTTAATATAGTGGACAATATCTGGTAGTATAATTGACAGTATTTGCTAGTATAATGGACAGTATAGTGGACAATATTTGTTAATATAGTGAACAATATCTGGTAGATTAATGGACAGTATTTGGGAGTATAATGGACAGTATAGAGGACAATATTTGTTAATATAGTGGACAATATCTGGTAGTATAATTGACAGTATTTGCTAGTATAATGGACAGTATAGAGGACAATTATTTGTTAATATAGTGGACAATATCTGGTAGTATAATGGACAGTATTTGGGAGTATAATGGACAGTATAGTGGACAATATTTGTTAATATAGTGGACAATATCTGGTAGTATAATTGACAGTATTTGCTAGTATAATGGACAGTATAGTGGACAATATTTGTTAATATAGTGGACAATATCTGGTAGTATAATTGACAGTATTTGCTAGTATAATGGACAGTATAGAGGACAATATTTGTTAATATAGTGGACAATATCTGGTAGTATAATTGACAGTATTTGCTAGTATAATGGACAGTATAGTGGACAATATTTGTTAATATAGTGAACAATATCTGGTAGTAGAATTGACAGTATTTGCTAGTATAATGGACAGTATAGAGGACAATATTTGTAAATATAGTGGACAATATCTGGTAGTATAATTGACAGTATTTGGGAGTATAATGGACAGTATAGTGGACAATATTTGTTAATATAGTGGACAATATCTGGTAGTATAATGGACAGTAATTGGTAGTATAATGGACAGTATAGTGGACAATATTTGTTAATATAGTGGACAATATCTGGTAGAATTAATGGACAGTATTTGGGAGTATAATGGACAGTATAGAGGACAATATTTGTTAATATAGTGGACAATATCTGGTAGTATAATTGACAGTATTTGCTAGTATAATGGACAGTATAGAGGACAATATTTGTTAATATAGTGGACAATATCTGGTAGTATAATGGACAGTATTTGGTAGTATAATGGACAGTATAGTGGACAATATTTGTTAATATAGTGGACAATATCTGGTAGTATAATGGACAGTATTTGGTAGTATATGGGACTGTATAGTGGACAATATTTGTTAATATAGTGGACAATATCTGGTAGATTAATGACAGTATTTGGGAGTATAATGGACAGTATAGACGACAATATTTGTTAATATAGTGGACATATCTGGTAGTATAATTGACAGTATTTCTAGTATAATGGACAGTGTAGAGGACAATATTTGTTAATATAGTGGACAATATCTGGTCGTATAATTGACAGTATTTGCGTAGTATTAATGGACAGTATAGTGGACAATATTTTTTAATATAGTGGACAATATCTGGTAGTATAATGGACAGTATTTGCTAGTATAATGGACAGTATAGTGGACAATATTTGTTAATATAGTGTACAATATCTGGTAGTATAATTGACAGTATTTGCTAGTATAATGGACAGTATAGTGGACAATATTTGTTAATATAGTGGACAATATCTGGTAGTATAATTGACAGTATTGCTAGTATAATGGACAGTATAGAGGACAATATTTGTTAATATAGTGGACAATATCTGGTAGTATAATTGACAGTATTTGCTAGTATAATGGACAGTATAGTGGACAATATTTGTTAATATAGTGGACAATATCTGGTAGTATAATTGACAGTATTTGCTAGTATAATGGACAGATAGAGGACAATATTTGTTAATATAGTGGACAATATCTGGTAGTAATAGATTACGACTAGTATTTGCTAGTATAATGGACAGTATAGTGGACAATATTTGTTAATATAGTGGACAATATCTGGGTATGTATAATTGACAGTATTTGCTATGTATAATGGACAGGGGTTGAGGGGATTGTTATAGGGAGGACAATATTTGTTATATGGTGGACAATATCTGGTAGTAT
>NW_027212101.1:0-53718 GCF_036971445.1 Narcine bancroftii | reverse complement strand
GAGAGGGGGGAAGAAAGGGGAAAGGGGAGAGGGGGGAAGAAAGGGGAGGGAGGGGGGAAGAAAGGGGAGGGAGGGGGGAAGAAAGGGGAGGGAGGGGGGAAGAAAGGGGAGGGAGGGGGGAAGAAAGGGGAGGGAGGGGGGAAGAAAGGGGAGAGGGGGGGGAAGAAAGGGGAGAGAGGTAGGAAGAAAGGGGAAAGGGGAGAGAGGGGGGAAGCAAGGGGAAGAAAGGGGAGAGAGGGGGGAAGCAAGGGGAAGAAAGGGGAGAGAGGGGGGAAGAAAGGGGAGAGAGGGGGGAAGAAAGGGGAGAGAGGGGGGGGAAGAAAGGGGAGAGAGGGGGGGGAAGAAAGGGGAGAGAGGGGGGGGAAGAAAGGGGAGAGAGGTAGGAAGAAAGGGGAAAGGGGAGAGAGGGGAGGGAAGAAAGGGGAGAGAGGGGGGGAAGAAAGGGGAGAGAGGGGGGGGAAGAAAGGGGAGAGAGGTAGGAAGAAAGGGGAAAGGGGAGAGAGGGGGGGGAAGAAAGGGGAGAGAGGGGGGGGGAAGAAAGGGGAGAGAGGGGGGGGAAGAAAGGGGAGAGAGGGGGGGAAGAAAGGGGAGAGAGGGGGGAAGAAAGGGGAGAGAGGTAGGAAGAAAGGGGAAAGGGGAGAGAGGGGGGAAGAAAGGGGAAGAAAGGGGAGAGAGGGGGGAAGAAAGGGGAGAGAGGGGGGAAGAAAGGGGAGAGAGGGGGGAAGAAAGGGGAGAGAGGGGGGAAGAAAGGGGAGAGAGGGGGGAAGAAAGGGGAGAGAGGGGGGAAGAAAGGGGAGAGAGGGGGGAAGAAAGGGGAGAGAGGGGGGAAGAAAGGGGAGAGAGGGGGGAAGAAAGGGGAGAGAGGGGGGAAGAAAGGGGAGAGAGGGGGGAAGAAAGGGGAGAGAGGGGGGAAGAAAGGGGAGAGAGGGGGGAAGAAAGGGGAGAGAGGGGGGAAGAAAGGGGAGAGAGGGGGGAAGAAAGGGGAGAGAGGGGGGAAGAAAGGGGAAGAAAGGGGAGAGAGGGGGGAAGAAAGGGGAAGAAAGGGGAGAGAGGGGGGAAGAAAGGAGAGAGGGGGGAAGAAAGGGGAAGAAAGGGGAGAGAGGGGGGAAGAGAGGGGGGAAGAGAGGGGAGAGAGGGGGAAGAGAGGGGAGAGAGGGGGGAAGAGAGGGGAGAGAGGGGTGAAGAGAGGGGAGAGAGGGGGGAAGAGAGGGGGGGAGAGAGGGGGGGAGAGAGGGGGGAAGAGAGGGGAGAGAGGGGGGAAGAAAGGGGGTGAGAGCGGGGGGAAGAAAGGGGGTGAGAGCGGGGGGAAGAAAGGGGGTGAGAGCGGGGGGAAGAAAGGGGGTGAGAGCGGGGGGAAGAAAGGGGGTGAGAGCGGGGGGAAGAAAGGGGGTGAGAGCGGGGGGAAGAAAGGGGGTGAGAGCGGGGGGAAGAAAGGGGGTGAGAGCGGGGGGAAGAAAGGGGGTGAGAGCGGGGGGAAGAAAGGGGGTGAGAGCGGGGGGAAGAAAGGGGGTGAGAGCGGGGGGAAGAAAGGGGGTGAGAGCGGGGGGATGAAAGGGGAAGAAAGGGGAGAGAGGGGGGAAGCAAGGGGAAGAAAGGGGAGAGAGGGGGGAAGCAAGGGGAAGAAAGGGGAGAGAGGGGGAAGAAAGGGGAGAGAGGGGGGAAGAAAGGGGAGAGAGGGGGGAAGAAAGGGGAGAGAGGGGGGAAGAAAGGGGAGAGAGGGGGGAAGAAAGGGGAGAGAGGGGGGAAGAAAGGGGAGAGAGGGGGGAAGAAAGGGGAGAGAGGGGGGAAGAAAGGGGAGAGAGGGGGGAAGAAAGGGGAGAGAGGGGGGAAGAAAGGGGAGAGAGGGGGGAAGAAAGGGGAGAGAGGGGGGAAGAAAGGGGAGAGAGGGGGGAAGAAAGGGGAGAGAGGGGGGAAGAAAGGGGAGAGAGGGGGGAAGAAAGGGGAGAGAGGGGGGAAGAAAGGGGAGAGAGGGGGGAAGAAAGGGGAGAGAGGGGGGAAGAAAGGGGAGAGAGGGGGGAAGAAAGGGGAGAGAGGGGGGAAGAAAGGGGAAGAAAGGGGGGAAGGGGGGGTGAAGAAAGGGGAGAGAGGGGGGGAAGAAAGGGGAGAGAGGGGGGAAGAAAGGGGAGAGAGGTAGGAAGAAAGGGGAAAGGGGAGAGAGGGGAGGGAAGAAAGGGGAGAGAGGGGGGGAAGAAAGGGGAGAGAGGGGGGGGAAGAAAGGGGAGAGAGGTAGGAAGAAAGGGGAAAGGGGAGAGAGGGGGGGGAGAAGGGGAGAGAGGGGGGGGAAGAAAGGGGAGAGAGGGGGGGGAAGAAAGGGGAGAGAGGTAGGAAGAAAGGGGAGAGAGGGGGGAAGAAAGGGGAAGAAAGGGGAGAGAGGGGGGAAGAAAGGGGAGAGAGGGGGGAAGAAAGGGGAGAGAGGGGGGAAGAAAGGGGAGAGAGGGGGGAAGAAAGGGGAGAGAGGGGGAAGAAATGGGAAGAAAGGGGAGAGAGGGGGGAAGAAATGGGAAGAAAGGGGAGAGAGGGGGGAAGAAATGGGAAGAAAGGGGAGAGAGGGGGGAAGAAAGGGGAGAGAGGGGGGAAGAAAGGGGAGAGAGGGGGGAAGAAAGGGGAGAGAGGGGGGAAAAAGGGGAAGAAAGGGGAGAGAGGGGGGAAGAGAGGGGAGGGCGGGGGGAAGAGAGGGGGGAAGAGAGGGGAGAGAGGGGGAAGAGAGGGAAGAGAGGGGAAAGAGGGGGGAAGAGAGGGGAGAGAGGGGAGAGAGGGGGGGAGAGAGGGGGGAAGAGAGGGGGGGAGAGAGGGGGGAAGAGAGGGGGGGAGAGAGGGGGGAAGAGAGGGGAGAGAGGGGGGAAGAAAGGGGAGAGAGGGGGGAAGAAAGGGGAGAGGGGGGAAGAAAGGGGAGAGAGGGGGGGAAGAAAGGGGAAAGGGGAGAGGGGGGGAAGAAAGGGGAGAGAGGGGGGAAGAAAGGGGAGAGAGGTGGGAAGAAAGGGGAGGGAGGGGGGAAGAAAGGGGAGGGAGGGGGGAAGAAAGGGGAGGGAGGGGGAAGAAAGGGGGTGAGAGCGGGGGGAAGAAAGGGGGTGAGAGCGGGGGGAAGAAAGGGGGTGAGAGCGGGGGGAAGAAAGGGGGTGAGAGCGGGGGGAAGAAAGGGGGTGAGAGCGGGGGGAAGAAAGGGGGTGAGAGCGGGGGGAAGAAAGGGGGTGAGAGCGGGGGGAAGAAAGGGGGTGAGAGCGGGGGGAAGAAAGGGGGTGAGAGCGGGGGGAAGAAAGGGGGTGAGAGCGGGGGGAAGAAAGGGGGTGAGAGCGGGGGGAAGAAAGGGGGTGAGAGCGGGGGGAAGAAAGGGGGTGAGAGCGGGGGGAAGAAAGGGGGTGAGAGCGGGGGGAAGAAAGGGGGTGAGAGCGGGGGGAAGAAAGGGGGTGAGAGCGGGGGGAAGAAAGGGGGTGAGAGCGGGGGGAAGAAAGGGGGTGAGAGCGGGGGGAAGAAAGGGGGTGAGAGCGGGGGGAAGAAAGGGGGTGAGAGCGGGGGGAAGAAAGGGGGTGAGAGCGGGGGGAAGAAAGGGGGTGAGAGCGGGGGGAAGAAAGGGGGTGAGAGCGGGGGGAAGAAAGGGGGTGAGAGCGGGGGGAAGAAAGGGGGTGAGAGCGGGGGGAAGAAAGGGGGTGAGAGCGGGGGGAAGAAAGGGGGTGAGAGCGGGGGGAAGAAAGGGGGTGAGAGCGGGGGGAAGAAAGGGGGTGAGAGCGGGGGGAAGAAAGGGGGTGAGAGCGGGGGGAAGAAAGGGGGTGAGAGCGGGGGGAAGAAAGGGGGTGAGAGCGGGGGGAAGAAAGGGGGTGAGAGCGGGGGGAAGAAAGGGGGTGAGAGCGGGGGGAAGAAAGGGGGTGAGAGCGGGGGGAAGAAAGGGGGTGAGAGCGGGGGGAAGAAAGGGGGTGAGAGCGGGGGGAAGAAAGGGGGTGAGAGCGGGGGGAAGAAAGGGGGTGAGAGCGGGGGGAAGAAAGGGGGTGAGAGCGGGGGGAAGAAAGGGGGTGAGAGCGGGGGGAAGAAAGGGGGTGAGAGCGGGGGGAAGAAAGGGGGTGAGAGCGGGGGAAGAAAGGGGGTGAGAGCGGGGGGAAGAAAGGGGGTGAGAGCGGGGGGAAGAAAGGGGGTGAGAGCGGGGGGAAGAAAGGGGGTGAGAGAGGGGGGAAGAAAGGGGAGAGAGGGGGGAAGAAAGGGGAGAGAGGGGGGAAGAAAGGGGAGAGAGGGGGGAAGAAAGGGGAGAGAGGGGGGAAGAAAGGGGAGAGAGGGGGGAAGAAAGGGGAGAGAGGGGGGAAGAAAGGGGAGAGAGGGGGGAAGAAAGGGGAGAGAGGGGGGAAGAAAGGGGAGAGAGGGGGGAAGAAAGGGGAGAGAGGGGGGAAGAAAGGGGAGAGAGGGGGGAAGAAAGGGGAGAGAGGGGGGAAGAAAGGGGAGAGAGGGGGGAAGAAAGGGGAGAGAGGGGGGAAGAAAGGGGAGAGAGGGGGGAAGAAAGGGGAGAGAGGGGGGAAGAAAGGGGAGAGAGGGGGGAAGAAAGGGGAGAGAGGGGGGAAGAAAGGGGAGAGAGGGGGGAAGAAAGGGGAGAGAGGGGGGAAGAAAGGGGAGAGAGGGGGGAAGAAAGGGGAGAGAGGGGGAAGAAAGGGGAGAGAGGGGGAAGAAAGGGGAGAGAGGGGGGAAGAAAGGGGAGAGAGGGGGGAAGAAAGGGGAGAGAGGGGGGAAGAAAGGGGAGAGAGGGGGGAAGAAAGGGGAGAGAGGGGGGAAGAAAGGGGAGAGAGGGGGGAGAGGGGGGAAGAAAGGGGCGAGAGGGGGGAAGAAAGGGGCGAGAGGGGGGAAGAAAGGGGAGAGAGGGGGAAGAAAGGGGAGAGAGGGGGAAGAAAGGGGAGAGAGGGGGGAAGAAAGGGGAGAGAGGGGGGAAGAAAGGGGAGAGAGGGGGGAAGAAAGGGGAGAGAGGGGGAAGAAAGGGGAGAGAGGGGGAAGAAAGGGGAGAAGAAAGGGGAGAGAGGGGGGAAGAAAGGGGAGAGAGGGGGGAAGAAAGGGGAGAGAGGGGGGAAGAAAGGGGAGAGAGGCGGGAAGAAAGGGGAGAGAGGGGGGAAGAAAGGGGAGAGAGGGGAGAGAGGGGGGAAGAAAGGGGAGAGAGGGGGGAAGAAAGGGGAGAGAGGGGGGAAGAAAGGGGAGAGAGGGGGGAAGAAAGGGGAGAGAGGGGGGAAGAAAGGGGAGAGAGGGGGGAAGAAAGGGGAGAGAGGGGGGAAGAAAGGGGAGAGAGGGGGGAAGAAAGGGGAGAGAGGGGGGAAGAAAGGGGAGAGAGGGGGGAAGAAAGGGGAGAGAGGGGGGAAGAAAGGGGAGAGAGGGGGGAAGAAAGGGGAGAGAGGGGGGAAGAAAGGGGAGAGAGGGGGGAATAAGGGGGAGAGAGGGGGGAAGATGGGGGAGAGAGGGGGGAAGATGGGGAGAGAGGGGGGAAGATGGGGGAGAGAGGGGGGAAGATGGGGGAGAGAGGGGGGAAGATGGGGGAGAGAGGGGGGAAGATGGGGGAGAGAGGGGGGAAGATAGGGGAGAGAGGGGGGAAGATAGGGGAGAGAGGGGGGAAGATAGGGGAGAGAGGGGGGAAGATAGGGGAGAGAGGGGGGAAGATAGGGGAGAGAGGGGGGAAGATAGGGGAGAGAGGGGGGAAGATGGGGGAGAGAGGGGGGAAGAAAGGGGAGAGAGGGGGAAACAGTGTGGAGCCTAGAGAAATGGGGGAGATATTGAACAGTTTCTTTTCTTCGGTATTCACTAAGGAGAAGGATATTGGGAGATGTGAGATAAAAAAAAGCAAATTGGGTAAATATGGGGAATATAGAGATTATAAAAGGTGTAGTTTTAAGGCTTTTGAAGAATATAAAGGTGGATAAGTCTCCAGGACCAGACGGGATCTTCCCCAGGATATTGAGAGAAATGAAGGAGGAAATAGCAGAGGCTCTGGCGGTAATTTTCCAAATGTCATTAGATATGGGGAGAGTGCCGGAGGATTGGCGCATTGCGCATGTGGTTCCGTTATTTAAAAAGGGTTCAAGGAGGAAGCCTGGCAACTATCGGCCTGTAAGTTTGACGTCTGTGGTAGGTAAATTAATGGAGAAAATTCTTGGAGATAGTACTTATAAACATCTGGATAGACAGGGTCTGATCAGGAGCACTCAACATGGATTTGTGGGAGGAAGGTCATGTTTGACCAATCTGATTGAATTTTTTGAAGAGGTGACTAGGAATGTGGATGAGGGTAGCACAGTGGATGTTGTCTATATGGACTTCAGTAAGGCCTTCGATAAGGTACCACATGGAAGGTTAGTTAGGAAGGTGCAGTCTTTAGGTATAAATTTTAAGATAGTCAAATGGATTGAACATTGGCTGAAAGGGAGAGGCCAGAGAGTGGTAGTGGATAATTGTCTGTCAGGTTGGAGGCCGGTGACCAGTGGTGTGCCTCAAGGATCTGTATTGGGCCCATTGTTGTTCGTTATATACATTAATGATCTAGATGATGGGGTGGTGAATTGGATTAGTAAATATGGAGACGATACTAAGATAGGTGGAATAGTGGATAATGAAGAAGGTTTTCAAGGATTGCAGAGGGATTTGGGCTGCTTAGAAAAGTGGGCTGAAAAATGGCAGATGGAATTTAATGCTGACAAGTGTGAGGTGCTTCATTTTGGTAAGAAGAATCAGAATAGGACATACATAGTAAATGGGAGGGCATTGAGGAATACAGAAGAGCAGAAAGATTTAGGAGTGACGGTACATCGTTCCCTGAAGGTAGAAACTCACGTGAATAGGGTGGTGAAGAAGGCTTTTAGTATGCTGGCCTTTATCAATCATTGCATGGAATATAGGAGTTGGGAGATGATGTTGAGATTGTATAAGACGTTGGTGCGGCCTAATTTGGAGTTCTGTGTGCAGTTCTGGTCGCCTAATTATAGGAAGGATATAAACAGAGTGGAGAGAGTGCAGAGAAGGTTTACCAGAATGTTACCTGGGTTTAAGCATCTAGAGTATAGGGAGAGATTGGACAGATTAGGTCTTTATTCTTTGGAGCGTAGAAGGTTGAGAGGGGATTTGATAGAAGTATTTAAGATTATGAAAGGGATAGACAGAATGGATATGGATAGACTATTTCCATTAAGAGGAGGAAAGATTAAAACAAGAGGACATGAGTTAAGAATTAAGGGGCAGAGGTTTAGAGGTAACATGAGGGGGAACTTCTTTACTCAGAGAGTGGTAGCCGTGTGGAATGATCTTCCAGGAGAAATAGTGGCGGCGGAGTCAATTGTATTATTTAAGAAAAGGTTGGACAGGTATATTGATGAGAAGAAGATGGAGGGTTATGGGCATTGTGCAGGGAGGTGGGACTAGAAAGGGGTGTTTGGTTCGGTGCGGATTAGAAGGGCCTAATAGCCTGTTTCCGTGCTGTAATTGTTATGTTATGAAAGAAAGGGGAGAGAGGGGGAAAGAAAGGGGAGAGCGGGGGAAAGAAAGGGGAGAGCGGGGGAAAGAAAGGGGAGAGCGGGGGAAAGAAAGGGGAGAGCGGGGGAAAGAAAGGGGAGAGCGGGGGAAAGAAAGGGGAGAGCGGGGGAAAGAAAGGGGAGAGCGGGGGAAAGAAAGGGGAGAGCGGGGGAAAGAAAGGGGAGAGCGGGGGAAAGAAAGGGGAGAGCGGGGGAAAGAAAGGGGAGAGCGGGGGAAAGAAAGGGGAGAGCGGGGGAAAGAAAGGGGAGAGCGGGGGAAAGAAAGGGGAGAGCGGGGGAAAGAAAGGGGAGAGCGGGGGAAAGAAAGGGGAGAGCGGGGGAAAGAAAGGGGAGAGCGGGGGAAAGAAAGGGGAGAGCGGGGGAAAGAAAGGGGAGAGCGGGGGAAAGAAAGGGGAGAGCGGGGGAAAGAAAGGGGAGAGCGGGGGAAAGAAAGGGGAGAGCGGGGGAAAGAAAGGGGAGAGCGGGGGAAAGAAAGGGGAGAGCGGGGGAAAGAAAGGGGAGAGCGGGGGAAAGAAAGGGGAGAGCGGGGGAAAGTGGAAGGGGAGAGCGGGGGAAAGTGGAAGGGGAGAGCGGGGGAAAGTGGAAGGGGAGAGGGGTAAGTTTAATGAAGAAAAGCGAGGAAGAGTAGGCGGGTTTAATGAGGAAAAGAGTGACTGACGGAGGGAGAAGAAAAATTAGGGATGTTGGTTGAAGAAAAGAAAAAAACTGACAAGGGAAGAGAGGAAAAGGGGTGAGGGACATTGAATTGAGAGATAAAGATAAACTGACATGAGGAGAGACAAAGGGAAAGTGGAGGGGAGAGGGTGTGGACATGAGAGGTTGAATGTAGAAAGGGAGGGAGGGCAAAAAGAAGGGAAGGGCACAGAATGAGAGAATGGGGGTTTAATGAGGAAAGGAGAGAGAGAGAGAGAGACTGACATCAGGAGAGAGGGTAAGTGGAGGGGAGGTTTAATGAAGAGAGAGAGGAACAGAAAGTGGTGGGGGTTTCAAGAAGAAGAAGAGGGACTTACACCAGGAGAGAGGGGGAAAGTGGAAGGGAAGATTTAATGAAGAACAGAGGGAGAGAGAGAAGGAGAAAGTGGAGGGGGAGGTTTAATTTAGACATGTAGCACAATAACAGGCCCCTTTGGCCCACAAGTCCGTGCTGCAACCAATTAACCAACAGCCACAGTATGTTTTGAACAGTGGGAGGAAACTCACCCAGACAAAGAGTGAAGGTGTGAACTCTTTACAGATAGCATTGGATTTAAATAGTGTTGCACTAATAGAAAGGAGAGAGGGAGAGGGGGAAGTAAAGTGGAGGAGGCGGTTTAATGATATTATCATAGAGCTAAACATTTATTTTAAAACAATGTGCTTTAAATGTTATTCACTAGCAAAGCTTTAAGATTTTATAGGGAATTCAAAAGGTTTCTTGATTTGACAATGGTGATTGAGAGTTAGTCTGAGATTTATCATCTTCTTACCTGAGTGGTCACAAGGCAAAACTATTAGGGTAATGGTACCATTGACAACAGATGAGTAAATGATCTAGAGATGTGAACTCAAATCCCACAGCCAGAAAATTTAAAATTGGTTAATTAAGGTTGAAGACTTCCTGATCATGTCGGAGGTGTGCATTTGGAGCTCAGGTTGCTGATGGTTTGGACTAAAGTCTGTGCGGCTGCAAAAGCAGTGGGAGGGTTGGAGGCAAATCCACAGACACTCGGTGACTCTGAAGAGACTCTCTTTGCCTATGAAGGGCACCAGGTAATTTCTGCTGATTGTAGTTCCTGTTGATGGTAAATCTTTGCTTCAAGGCAAACTAAATGCAATTCCATGTAATATTATATCTGTTTTATTACATGGCAATAAAATAATCTTGAATCTTCAAAAATAAAATAACCTCTTGAAATAACCAGCTTGTCATTTAATCAAATGTTAAATCAACGGTGCTAGTAAGTGAAAGAAACCCACTGGCCATTCTGACACTAGATCTTGGACTTACAACTACCCTTTGAAATGACAGGTTGTATAAAACCACTAAAAACGTAATAAAGAAAGCAATCAGACTACTTGGTACTAAAGTTGAACATGAAAAAGGCATGTCCAATCCAATCAACGATCCAAAGCTTCCTGGTTAATAGCTGTGAATACCTGACAGCCATGTTCCAGCTTCCTCCCAAAGGTAAGAAGGTGGTGCAGTGGTCCACAGTAAGGAAACAGGTGGATCAGCCCAATCAAAAGCAACGAAGCCTTCTGCTGATTACTCCCTCCCCTAAGCTTGGTTAATAAATCAGCACTCCTACCACTTCAACACTGGTTGGAAGAATCTGTTCTAAATGGCCGCCCTTCAATCCTGAATTTGTGTCCTCTTGTCCTGAACTCTCCTAAGGTGGGAAACAACCTTTCTACTGTGTCCATGCCTTTCAACGATCAAAATATTTCTACGAGATCCCCTTTATTCTAAATTCCAACCCAGTATAGTCCAAGAGCTGTCAAATATTTGTCATATGGTAACCCTTTTATTCCTGGAATCCTCCTTGTGAACCTCTTCTGAACCCTCTCTCATGTCAGCACATCCTTTCTTAAATGAAGAGCCCAAAACTGCTCACAATCCTCCCAAGGGAGTTTTCACCAGTGCTCTATAAAGCCTTAACATCACATCCCTGCTCTTCTATTCCTCTTGAAATGAATGCCACAGTATAGTGTTCAGTTCTGGTCACCTCCATACAGGAAGGATGTAACATATAATTTAAGAAATAACATCACAGTATTCGAACAAATTTGAGAACTGTACATGGAACACAACAGAGAAGTCCTACCGCGGACCTCCACCACCTAAAATGACAGAAGGAGAAGACGAAATGAACTGACCCAGTATATAAAAGTAGATGACATAAATTTCTTGTTTATTTTCATTGTGTGATGACATTGTTTAATGGGTTTAATGTATCATATATGTTGAACGTTGAGTGAGTGGGGGAGGGGTGGGTGAAGGAGGGGAGAAAATGACACTGTATATTCAAGAGGGAAATGTTTGTGTGTATTTTGGTCAGTATGGTTCATAATGTGAAAAATTTAAAAAAATAAAAAAAATACAGGAAGGATCTAGATGTTATCAAGAGGGTGCAGAGGAGATTTACAGATGCTGCCTGGAATGGAGAGTATGCCTTCTGAGGATACATTGTATGAACTAGTCTTTTCTTCTCGAAGTAACAGGATGAGGGAGTGATCTGATAGAGGTGTGCAAGATGAAGAGAGCACTGGATCCACATCATGTAGATGCCCAGAGGGCTTTTCACAGGGCTGAAATTGCTAACATGAAGAGGCATAGTTTTAAGGTGCTTGGGAGTAAGTACGGGAGGATTCTCCACACAAGGAGTGATGGATGCATGGAATGCACTGTTGCCAATGGTGGCGGAGAAATGGAAGATGATGTAGTAGGGAAATTCTTAGCAATTAGATTAGGCCGAGGGCCTGTATGTGCTGTAGAAAAAATTATAAAAGATGCATATGTCTAGATGTCTACCAGGCTAAAACTATCAAATACTAAAGGGCAAGCATTTAAGACCACAAGATTTTTGGGCTTGCCCTGGTCCAGAAAAATTTTGGGGAAAAAAAAACATTTTTCAAACTCTTATCAGTGATTTTTGAAGATCAAATTGGAATCATGCCCCTGAATTGCTCAATTTGTTTTTTCTCAAAAAGAGGACATATTACTGACTTCAACTCAAAAGCGAATTTTAGCTTTTACCTCTCTGATCACTAGACAAGCAATTCTGATGAAATGGAAAGAGAACACTCCACCTACTCATACTCAATGGTTACAGGAGGCCGTGCCCTTCTTAAGTTTAGAAAAATATCAGATATTAAAAATGTAAAGGTTAATTTTCATAAGATGTGCGGTCTATTCATGGATTACTATCACAATTTAAAGATTTAATGTGTTTGGATGGTCTGGAGGTGCGCTGTCTGGTTTCTGGAGGTCGATATGCAATTCATATGTTTATTATTTATATCAGTTAACCTTGTTGGGGTGGGGGGGGTTGATTATATGTTTTTTTTCCCTTTTTTCTTCTTAGGAAATTAGATAAAGATATGTTTAATAGATCATATTAAACAAAATATATTTTTTTCTGAGAAGAATAAAATCCTTTTTTTATAAGGGAATTTTATTTATAACGAAAAGCAAGTTAATTTTGTCTCAAGTTTTCAATATTACCTTTAGATGTGCTGTGAAGAATGTGTAAATTATTCAATTCAATCCTAGATTCAATGTTTAAGATAAGATTGCTAAGCAGAGAATTGTGGGTATGTTTTCGATCTGCATTTGATGTATTTTATCTTTTTTAATGATGTAATATGGCTTATGCCATTTAATAGATGATTAAATTGATGATTTAATAGATTATTAAATTCAATAAAAATATTTTAAAAACAAAAGAAGGACAGCGAGATATACGAGCAGAAGTAGCCCATTCAGCCCATCGAATCCACTCCTCCTTTCCATCACGAGCTGCTTCATTCTCCCCCTCTCCTACCTTCTCCCCAAAA
Organism: Narcine bancroftii; assembly: GCF_036971445.1. NCBI lineage: Eukaryota > Metazoa > Chordata > Chondrichthyes > Torpediniformes > Narcinidae > Narcine > Narcine bancroftii. The sequence continues at coordinate 41,704 of NW_027212101.1, read as the reverse complement.
ACTTTAATAACCTGAATATTCACATCAATGAAGGTGGGGGGGGGGGGGGGGAAGGGTGCGGAGTAGAAAGTGAAGTTTAAAGGAGGAGTGCAGAGAGCAAGTATTTTTTCACAGAGTGGTAGGTGCTTGGAATAGGTTGTCACAGGAATGACGCAGTCAAACACAATTGTGCCATTTAAGATACTTGAATATGCAGAGAAGTGGATCACATGCTTGCAAAAGAGATTCAGTTTAATTTTGCATATTTGGCATTGTGGGCTGAAGGGCCTTTGTGTTGCACTTTCCCAGCCAACATTAAGGTGTCCAAATATTGGCCATGCTCTTCTTGAATGAAAGGAATGCAAAATGGTAGCAAGGCCCGCTGATGCTCTGACATGCCATCATTTTACAACTAGAAATACATGCAAATGACAGATGTCACTGTAACAGGCAGTAATGGCAGGACCATGGCTCATGGCAGATGTCACTGTTACAGGCAGTCTTGGCAGGAGCATGGTTCATGGCAGATGTCACTGTTACAGGCAGTCTTGGCAGGAGCATGGTTCATGGCAGATGTCACTGTAACAGGCAGTCATGGCAGGAGCATGGTTCATGGCAGATGTCACTGTAACAGTCAGTCGGGGCAGGAGCATGGTTCATGGCAGATGTCAATGTAACAGGCAGTCATGGCAGGAGCATGGTTCATGACAGATGTCATTGTAACAGGCAGTCATGGCAGGAGCATGGTTCATAGCAGATGTCAATGTAACAGGCTGTCATGGCAGGAGCATGGTTCATGGCAGATGTCAATGTAACAGGCTGTCATGGCAGGAGCATGGTTCATGGCAGATGTCACTGTAACAGGCAGTCATGGCAGGAGCATGGTTCATGGCAGATGTCAATGTAACAGGCTGTCATGGCAGGGGCATGGTTCATGGCAGATGTCACTGTAACAGGCAGTCAGGGCAGGAGCATGGTTCATGGCAGATGTCAATGTAACAGGCTGTCATGGCAGTAGCATGGTTCATGGCAGATGTCAATTTAACAGGCAGTCATGGCAGGAGCATGGTTCATGGCAGATGTCAATGTAACAGGCTGTCATGGCAGGAGCATGGTTCATGGCAGATGTCAATGTAACAGGCAGTCATGGCAGGATCATGGTTCATGGCAGATGTCACTGTAACTGGCAGTCAGGGAAGGAGCATGGTTCATGGCAGATGTCACTGTAACAGGCAGTCATGGCAGGATCATGGTTCATGGCAGATGTCACTGTAACAGGCAGTCATGGCAGGAGCATGGTTCATGGCAGATGTCACTGTAACAGGCAGTCATGGCAGGAGCATAGTTCATGGCAGATGTCACTGTAACAGGCAGTCATGGCTGGAGCATGGTTCATGGCAGATGTCACTGCAACAGGCTGTCATGGCAGGAACATGGTTCATGGCAGATGTCTATGTAACAGGCTGTCATGGCAGGAGCATGGTTCATGGCAGACGTCACTGTAACAGGCAGTCATGGCTGGAGCATGGTTCATGGCAGATGTCACTGTAACAGGCAGTCATGGCAGGATCATGGTTCATGGCAGATGTCACTGTAACAGGCAGTCATGGCTGGAGCATGGTTCATGGCAGATGTCACTGCAACAGGCAGTCATGGCAGGAGCATGGTTCATGGCAGATGTCAATGTAACAGGCTGTCATGGCAGGAGCATGGTTCATGGCAGATGTCAATGTAACAGGCTGTCATGGCAGGAGCATGGTTCATGGCAGATGTCACTGTAACAGGCAGTCAGGGCAGGAGCATGGTTCATGGCAGATGTCAATGTAACAGGCTGTCATGGCAGGAGCATGGTTCATGGCATATGTCACTGTAACAGGCTGTCATGGCAGGAGCATGGTTCATGGCAGATGTCAATGTAGCAGGCAGTCATGGCAGGAGCATGGTTCATGGCAGATGTCACTGTAACAGGCAGTCATGGCAGGAGCATGGTTCATGGCAGATGTCACTGTAACAGGCAGTCATGGCAGGAGCATGGTTCATGGCAGATGTCAATGTAACAGGCAGTCATGGCAGGAGCATGGTTCATGGCAGATGTCACTGTAACAGGCAGTCAGGGCAGGAGTATGGTTCATGGCAGATGTCACTGTAACAGGCAGTCATGGCTGGACCTTGGTTCATGGCAGATGTCACTGCAACAGGCAGTCATGGCAGATGTCACTGTAACAGGCAGTCAGGGCAGGATATGGTTCATGGCAGATGTCACTGTAACAGGCAGTCATGGCTGGACCTTGGTTCATGGCAGATGTCACTGCAACAGGCAGTCATGGCAGATGTCACTGTAACAGGCAGTCAGGGCAGGAGCATGGTTCATGACAGATGTTACTGTATGTAACAGGCACTCATGGCAGATGTCACTGTAACAGGCAGTCATGGCAGTAGCATGGTTCATGGCAGATGTCACTGTAACAGGCAGTCACGGCAGGAGCATGGTTCATGACAGATGTTACTGTATGTAACAGGCACTCATGGCAGATGTCACTGTAACAGGCAGTCATGGCAGTAGCATGGTTCATGGCAGATGTCACTGTAACAGGCAGTCACGGCAGGAGCATGGTTCATGGCAGATGTCAATGTAACAGGCAGTCATGGCAGGAGCATGGTTCATGGCAGATGTCACTGTAACAGGCAGTCATGGCTGAAGCATGGTTCATGACAGATGTCACTGTAACAGGCAGTCATGGCAGGAGCATGGTTCATGGCAGATGTCACTGTAACAGGCAGTCATGGCAGGAGTATGGTTCATGGCAGATGTCACTGTAACAGGCAGTCATGGCAGGAGTATGGTTCATGACAGATGTTACTGTATGTAACAGGCACTCATGGCAGATGTCACTGTAACAGGCAGTCATTGCAGTAGCATGGTTCATGGCAGATGTCACTGTAACAGGCAGTCACGGCAGGAGCATGGTTCATGGCAGATATCAATGTAACAGGCAGTCATGGCAGGAGTATGGTTCATGACAGATGTTACTGTATGTAACAGGCACTCATGGCAGATGTCACTGTAACAGGCAGTCATTGCAGTAGCATGGTTCATGGCAGATGTCACTGTAACAGGCAGTCACGGCAGGAGCATGGTTCATGGCAGATATCAATGTAACAGGCAGTCATGGCAGGAGCATGGTTCATGGCAGATGTCACTGTAACAGGCAGTCATGGCAGGATCATGGTTCATGACAGATGTCACTGTAACAGGTAGTCATGGCAGGAGCATGGTTCATGGCAGATGTCACTGTAACAGGCACTCTTGGCAGGAGCATGGTTCATGGCAGATGTCACAATAACAGGCAGTCATGGCAGGAGCATGGTTCATGGCAGATGTCACTATAACAGGCAGTCATGGCAGGAGCATGGTTCATGGCAGATGTCAATGTAACAGGCAGTCATGGCAGGAACATGGTTCATGACAGATGTCACTGTAACAGGCAGTCATGGCAGGAGCATGGTTCATGGCAGATGTCACTGTAACAGGCAGTCAGGGCAGGAGTATGGTTCATGGCAGATGTCACTGTAACAGGCAGTCATGGCTGGACCTTGGTTCATGGCAGATGTCACTGCAACAGGCAGTCATGGCAGATGTCACTGTAACAGGCAGTCAGGGCAGGAGCATGGTTCATGACAGATGTTACTGTATGTAACAGGCACTCATGGCAGATGTCACTGTAACAGGCAGTCATGGCAGTAGCATGGTTCATGGCAGTAGCATGGTTCATGGCAGATGTCACTGTAACAGGCAGTCAGGGCAGGAGCATGGTTCATGTCAGATGTTACTGTATGTAACAGGCACTCATGGCAGATGTCACTGTAACAGGCAGTCATGGCAGTAGCATGGTTCATGGCAGATGTCACTGTAACAGGCAGTCATGGCAGGAGCATGGTTCATGGCAGATGTCACTGAAACAGGCAGTCATGGCAGGAGCATGGTTCATGGCAGATGTCACTGTAACAGGCAGTCATGGCAGGAGCATGGTTCATGGCAGATGTCACTGAAACAGGCAGTCATGGCAGGAGCATGGTTCATGGCAGATGTCACTGTAACAGGCAGTCATGGCAGGAGTATGGTTCATGGCAGATGTCACTGTAACAGGCAGTCATGGCAGGAGTATGGTTCATGACAGATGTTACTGTATGTAACAGGCACTCATGGCAGATGTCACTGTAACAGGCAGTCATTGCAGTAGCATGGTTCATGGCAGATGTCACTGAAACAGGCAGTCATGGCAGGAGCATGGTTCATGGCAGATGTCACTGTAACAGGCAGTCATGGCAGGAGTATGGTTCATGGCAGATGTCACTGTAACAGGCAGTCATGGCAGGAGCATGGTTCATGGCAGATGTCACTGTAACAGGCAGTCATGGCAGGAGCATGGTTCATGGCAGATGTCACTGTAACAGGCAGTCATGGCAGGAGCATGGTTCATGGCAGATGTCGCTGTAACAGGCAGTCATGGCAGGAGTATGGTTCATGGCAGATGTCACTGTAACAGGCAGTCATGGCAGGAGCATGGTTCATGGCAGATGTCACTGTAACAGGCAGTCATGGCAGGAGCATGGTTCATGGCAGATGTCACTGTAACAGGCAGTCACGGCAGGAGCATGGTTCATGACAGATGTTACTGTATGTAACAGGCAGTCATGGCAGATGTCACTGTAACAGGCAGTCATGGCAGTAGCATGGGTCATGGCAGATGTCACTGTAACAGGCAGTCAGGGCAGGAGCATGGTTCATGGCAGATGTCACTGTAATAGGCAGTCATGGCAGTAGCATGGTTCATGGCAGATGTCACTGTAACAGGCAGTCAGGGCAGGAGCATGGTTCATGGCAGATGTTACTGTATGTAACAGGCACTCATGGCAGATATCACTGTAACAGGTAGTCTTGGCAGGCGTATGGTTCATGGCAGATGTCACTGTAACAGGCAGTCATGGCAGTAGCATGGTTCATGGCAGATGTTACTGTATGTAACAGGCACTCATTGCAGATGTCACTGCAACAGGTAGTCTTGGCAGGAGTATGGTTCATGGTAGATGTCACTGTAACAGGCAGTCATGGCAGGAGCATGGTTCATGACAGATGTTACTGTATGTAACAGGCACTCATGGCAGATGTCACTGTAACAGGCAGTCATGGCAGGAGCATGGTTCATGACAGATGTTACTGTATGTAACAGGCACTCATGGCAGATGTCACTGTAACAGGCAGTCAGGGTAGGAGTATGGTTCATGGCAGATGTCACTGTAACAGGCAGTCATGGCAGGAGCATGGTTCATGGCAGATGTCACTGTAACAGGCAGTCATGGCAGGAGCATGGTTCATGGCAGATGTCACTGTAACAGGCAGTCACGGCAGGAGCATGGTTCATGACAGATGTTACTGTATGTAACAGGCACTCATGGCAGATGTCACTGTAACAGGCAGTCATGGCAGTAGCATGGGTCATGGCAGATGTCACTGTAACAGGCAGTCAGGGCAGGAGCATGGTTCATGGCAGATGTCACTGTAACAGGCAGTCAGGGCAGGAGCATGGTTCATGGCAGATGTTACTGTATGTAACAGGCACTCATGGCAGATATCACTGTAACAGGTAGTCTTGGCAGGCGTATGGTTCATGGCAGATGTCACTGTAACAGGCAGTCATGGCAGTAGCATGGTTCATGGCAGATGTTACTGTATGTAACAGGCACTCATTGCAGATGTCACTGCAACAGGTAGTCTTGGCAGGAGTATGGTTCATGGTAGATGTCACTGTAACAGGCAGTCATGGCAGGAGCATGGTTCATGACAGATGTTACTGTATGTAACAGGCACTCATGGCAGATGTCACTGTAACAGGCAGTCATGGCAGGAGCATGGTTCATGACAGATGTTACTGTATGTAACAGGCACTCATGGCAGATGTCACTGTAACAGGCAGTCAGGGTAGGAGTATGGTTCATGGCAGATGTCACTGTAACAGGCAGTCATGGCAGGAGCATGGTTCATGACAGATGTTATTGTATGTAACAGGCACTCATGGCAGATGTCACTGTAACAGGCAGTCATGGCAGATGTCACTGTAACATCTCAAATCAAGAAATATTTTGTATTCGCCATAAAATCTTAAAGCGTTGGTGATGAATAACATTTAAAACACAGTATTAAAATAAATCTTTAGGTTATGATAATTTCATAAGATTTGGAGCAGAAGTGACCTCCCTGTTCAACCCGTCGAGTCCACCCCGCCATTCCAACATGAGCCAATCCTATCTCCTACTCAGCTCCACTCTCCTGTCTTCTCCCCATAATCTTTGATACCCTAACTATTCAGATGCCTATCAATCTCTGCCTTTGAACCCAATGACTTAGCCTCCACAGCCATCCATGGTAGAAAATTTCGGAGGTTCACTACTCTCTCGCTATTCTTACACATCTCTGCTTTAAATGGGTGTCCTTTAATCCTGAAGTTATGCCCCTCCCCCCCCACCCCCCCCTTGTTTGAGACTCTCCCACCATAGAAACAACTTTGCCACATCTTCTCTGTCCGGGCCTTTCAACATTCGAAATGTTTCTATGAGGCCCCCCCTTTATTCTTCAGAACTCCAAGGAGTACAGTCCATGAGCTGTCAAACGTTCCTTGTATGCTCATCTCTTCATTCCAGGAATCATTCATGTGAATCTTCTCTGTAATCATGTTGGTTTATCTGATCATGGCTGTTTTGGCAGGTGGCACCCTACATTTAAAGTGAGGTGTGTGGAGCATGTGCCTGTCATGGAATTTCTCAACTTCCTCCACGTGAAAGCACGCAGTGAGGGGTATCCAGGCTCTGGAATCCGCCGTTTCCACGTCCCTGATGATAAAGTGGACTGGGCAGTTCCGTGGACTAACTACAACCCAGTCGACTATACTGCCCCTTCTGTATTGGGGCAACCTCCATGGGCAGACCCACCTTGCAGGTAGGTTGATAACATGAGCATGGTGTGTGATTTACTTGCCTTGCACAGATTCTCCTGATTTGGTCTGGCACACTGTACAGTTGATCAGTCATTCTCAACCTTTGTTGGCTATGGCCCCCTAAGGGCGTCATGGTTAACATCAAGCTATTACAGTGACATCGACTTGGGTTGGAATCCAGCGCTGTCTGTAAGGAGTTTGTATGTTCTCCCTTTGTCTTCAGTTCCTCCCACCCTTCAAAATGTATGGGAGATGTCGGTTAACTTGGGTGAAACTGGATGGCATGGGTTTAACTAGCCGGAATCGGCTTCTATGGTGCTGTAAATAAAATTTAAAGGATTCTGCTCAAAATTTATGGCCTCTCTACCTTGTGAAACAGTCAAGTTTTGGTTTCTTACATACTTTTTTTCCCCACCAACTACATTAAAAAAAATCAAAAATATTTATGTCACAGAAGATGAAAAGAAAACAAGGCTTTTATTCAAACATGCTGAGGCCCCGAGTGGGGCTGTGGAGAATGACTGCTCTAGAGGTGTGGAGGTTTATACAGCAGTATTTTCTCTTCCACCATCACTGTCATCTCCAGAGTCCAACAGGACCCTTTTTTTGTCATCAATACCTGGTGACCATGTCCACCTGTGCAAACTGATGATATTGATCTGCATCAGTCTATTTGTTTGATACCCTTGGATGAGATGCAGTTTCTTCTCATTAAATATCAGGGAAATCAAGGAATTTCTGAAGGAACTTGCCAGTTGGCCACGTGGTTAGCATAGCAGTTTGTGCAAGGCTTTTACAGTGCCAAAATCTCAGGTTTGAATCCAGTCCTGTCTTTACAGAGTTTGTACGTTCTCCTCGTGTCTGCACGTGTTTCCTCCAGGTGCTCTGGTTACCTTTCAAAACATCCGGGGATGTTGGTTAATTGGGGTGTTTGGGCACATGCTGCATGCCTTGATTCTAAATTTAAAAAAAAATTCTGGCATTTGATCTGCTGAATTTCTCCAGCAATTCTTGGTCTACTCAAGATTCCGGCATCTGCAGATTTTGTGTTTTTAAATTAGGGAGATCAAAACTGTTGCCTTTGTCCAAGCATGCCAACTGTGTATCCTCACCGTAGATTCCCTTTCCCTTCCCAGCTAGGCTGAGACGGAGTCTCCACTGGATTAGCGCAACGCCATTAGTGTGCCAGCAACCCCAGTTTAAATCCGGCGCTTCCCACCTGTCACTACTTATAACTAAATCATCAATGTGAGCACCTGTGTTCTTCAACTCCTGAATCTTTGAATGTCCCCAGACCATCTTCATTCCAAAGGGAATGACATTGTACTCAAACAGCCCAGAAGATTTTATAAATGCAGATTTGCTCTTCAATATAAAGCTTCTGTATTGAGTTTCACTTCAGCCCAGACAATGAAATGACCCATATTGTTATTTCTCGTCCAGACTGTTCCAGTGTCAATATTGACACCAAGGAATATTGAACAATGGCAGATAATGGAGTCAGAAGGCAGACCAACCACAATCTATGTAAGCTGACTCAAATTGACACATTGTTCTGATAATCCTGTTGTTTTCCTGCCATTCTCTCCATTGTTCAGCCACATTGGTATCAACTGGAATTGGCAGCTGACTTGCACACATCTAGGTTTCAGATCAGCAGTGAAATGATCAGATAATCTATCTTTTTTTAAATTTTATTTTAAAGTTTTCATCTACAATGCAATCAATTGCCAAATTGTAAATGCATACATCAAATATTACTCATACATTCAGTATATTGTGTTTAATCCCCCCACCCCCTCCTTCCTAAAACCCCCAAAGTAAAAGAAAATAATAGAAATAGAATAAAATAGATTATCTATATATATATACACACACACACACACACCTTAAGGATATATATAAATATAAAAATTATCTCTAAATTAATATTTAACATATAAATACAGGCCTCCAATTAACGAAGTAGTCTCATATTAATTTCTTCATTTCCAAGCATTCCTTATCAATTAATTAAATTTAATATTAATAAATAAACCAACTACTAGTTCTATTTATTAATATATGTCACCATATTGTTCCTTTATGTCTGTCCAAACTATCCTCCAATAATTCAGATCTTACTTCTGAGTTACTCCAAATCCTCTTGAAATCCATATATAGAAAAAAAGAGAAATAATAATGTATTAAACCATACTATTGATTAATACATAATTGATCATGAGTAAATAAGAATTCCCCCTACTGGCGCAGTTTAGGATATACAGCACCACCCCCCTCTATCGTGCAGGATGCTGCGTCGCCACAAAAAAAATACATGATCAAAGGCTCCCTGATCCCAACACCCCTGACCTCCCAGATATACATATCTTTTAACGATGTATCAACCTTAATAATCAAATTATATCAACCAATAAAATAAACACATCTCATTCCCTCGGTTCAATCAGGTAATGTCTCCACAAATTCTGCCGCTTGTCTACAATCTGTAAAGAATTTCTTGTTGTCATCAGGTAATGAGATCTTCCACGTAGCTGGGTAACAAAGTATGAACTTGTAACCTTTTTCCCCAAAGTGTTTTCTTAACCAGATTGAACTCTTCTTCTAGCCAATAATTGTGCACTAATAACTGAGTAGAAGAAAATCGTTGATCCACATTATTCAAGTGGGCCCTTTTTATTCTTGCTCTTTCAGACGCAAAGGCTAAATTTTTTTTCTCTATCTTGATATTTTAAACATTTAACTAATATAGAGCGAGGCTTTTCATCCGGTCATGGTCGTGGCGTCAGGGCTCTATGTGCCTGTTCAATTGCAATAGGTCTTTCAAATTTATTCACCTCTAGAACTTTAGGTTTGTAAAAATTGAATTGTATCTTGTTTTTCTTCTCCCTCTTTCAATCCAACAATTTTAATATTATTTCTTCTTCTAACATTTTCAAAATTATAAATTTTTTCCAAACCTTTCTTCCTTTTAACAGATCCCACTATAACTTTGTTCTCCAATTTTCCCACTTTCTCCTGTACATTTTCAACTTTTGCTTCCACTTTTTTAACCTTAAGATTTATTTTACCCACATCTTGGATCTTTTCCATATCAGCTGTCAATTTGATAACCTTTACATTCATATATTTTACTTCAGACCTCAGATATACTATTCTTTAGCCAGTCCCTTCATACATTGCAACATTTTTCCTACAAGCTCCTTCTGTGAAGTTTCTTTAAATTCTATTTCTTGCAAGAAATTCCATTCTGATAAATTTTTCATTGAAGCTAATACTTCCTCAGAGGGTCTGCGCATGTTCGCTGATTCAGGCATGTGCAATGACACACTTCTTTCTTGTCCAACGCCATTTCCCCCAATCTTTGGGAGGAACGCATCTACAAGCATCCCCTCCATCTCAATCTTTTGTCAGTACCTCGTCGCAACACCAGGTCCTAGCACTTTCTACGATGAAGGCCTCCCTTAGAATTCCTTGGAGGCACCACTAGACAATCCAACGATGACATTTTTCTTATTTGGATACATCTTAAAAGGTAAATATATTATTCTTGCAATGTTTCTTGGTATTTAACTCTATCTTACTTCATTTAAGTATTCTTTTTTTCCCTGTTTTCCTGGGATGATTGGGATCGCACGTCCTACGTCTTCCTGATCACATGACTTCCCTCAGATAATCTACCTTTTGATTACATGGGTTGTGGATGAACATTACTCAGGACACTAGCCTGTAGATACAGTGACGTTCAAATGTTTTCAAAGAATGTGACTGAAAATAAAGTAAAATGTTTTATGGTTTATGTATTCATGCAAGTGAAGTTTGTTCAGTGTAAGTACAGTATAGTTCTTTTGTCTTTTAAACTGTATTCTTAATGCAGGTGTATTAGTTAGGCATTGCAAGAGTAAGTCTCAAGTAATCATAAAATTCACTTATCCGGCATCTTACCAATCTCCATAAGTGCCGGATACCAGGGGTTTTGCAGTATTTCATAAAGTTGCCTTTAGCCTGACATAAGGCAGATACAGACTCACCATTAGCATTGCCAAGCACCCCTTACAGTCAAAGAAAGAGAAGCAAAAGAGAGTCTCCCCCAACTTACCAAGTGTCCATAGATTCTCCTTCAGCATACCTCCAGCCTCTGGTGTTGCACATTTCAGTTCAAGCCATTGGCAGAGTCTCCAGAGAGGATAATCTGAAGCTCACATGAGGATGATCTCTCTGCATAGTCTCCAACCAGTGTCTGAATATAGTCACAAAATGTAAATGAAAAAATGTGAATACAGATATATAAAACTTAACAGCATAGAACGTTGCATCAAACCTGCAGTCAATGGAATATAAGCCAAAAGGATCAACCACAGGCATCCTAACTAAGAAATTGATAGTGGACTTCAGGAGGGGAAATCAGGAGAACACAAACCAGTCCTTATAGAGGGGTCAGCAGTGGAGAGGGTAAAGAACTTCAAATTCCTGGGTGTCAACATCTCTGAAGATTTATCCTGGGCCTCCATGTTGATGCAATCATGAAGAAGGCTCACCAACCTTCAAGTGGAGTTTGAGGCTCTTACAAATGTCTACAGGTGTGCTGTAGAGAGTATTCCATATAACCATATAACCACTTACAGCACAGAACAGGCCAGTTCGGCCCTACTAGTCCATGCCGTAACAAATCCCCATCCTCCTAGTCCCACTGACCAGCACCCGGTTCATACCCCTCCAGTCCTCTCCTATTCATGTAACTATCCAGTCTTTCCTTAAATGTAACCAATGATCCCGCCTTGACCACGTCTGTCGGAAGCACATTCCACATCCCTACCATCCTTTGCGTAAAGAAATTTCCCCTCATGTTCCCCTTATAATCTTCCTCCTTCAATCTTAAACCATGCCCTCTAGTTTGAATCTCCCCCACTCTTAATTGAAAAAGCCTATCCACGTTTACTCTGTCTGTCCCTTTTAAAATCTTAAACACCTCTATCAAGTCCCCTCTCAATCTTCTACGCTCCAGAGAAAAAAGCCCCAGTCTGCACAACCTTTCCTTGTAACTCAAACCTTGAAATCCTGTCAACATTCTCATGAACCTTCTCTGCACTCTCTCTATTTTGTTTATATCTTTCCTATAATTTGGTGACCAAAACTGTACACAGTTCTCCAAATTTGGCCTCACCAATTTGACATCCTAAATATCTCTGTTAATGGCCCCACTATCTGTCCACTAGCCTCCCTGAGTGTCCTTGGGAATATTTTGTCCGGTCCCGGAGATTTATCCACCTTTATCTTTTTCAACATAGCCATCACTACCTCCTCGGTTATCCTCATATGCTTCATGACCTCCCCACTATTTTTCTTTACCTCAACTGGTTCAATATTTTTTTCCCTAGTGAATTTCGAGGCAAAGAAATCATTCAAAATTTCCCCCATTTCCTCTGACTTCTCACTCAGCCTACCCTCACTATCTACAAGGGGCCCAATTTTATCCCTCACTAATCTTTTACTTTTAATGTACTTGTAGAAACCCTTTGGATTTATTTTTACTCTGTCTGCCAAAGCCTCTTTGTGCCTTTTTTTGGCCTTTCCAATTTCTTTCTTAAGATTCCTTCTACACTCCTTGTAGTCCTCCTTCAAATTGTCAGTTCCCTGTTCTTTATACCTCTTGTACACCTCCCTTTTTCTCCTAACCAAATTTCCAATATTCCTTGAAAACCAAGCCTCCCTATGACTTCCAGCCTTTCCTTTGATCCTCACTGGGACATAACTACTCTGTACCCTCAAAATTTCTTTTTTGAATATCCTCCATTTTTCATTTACACCCTCACCTGAAAATATCCTGTCCCACTCAATACTCCCCAAATCCCTTCTTATTCCTTTGAAATTTGCTCTTCTCCAATCCAGAACCTCAACTTTAGGCCCCTCCTTGCTCTTCCCTAAAACTACCTTAAAACTAACAGAATTATGATCACTTGACCCAATTGGATCTCCAACATTAATGTCTGATATCTGACCTAGCTCGTTCCCTAACAGAAGATCCAGTATTACACTGTCCTGAGTCGGTTCTTATACTAATTGATTCAGAAAACAATCTTGAACACATTTAATGAACTCTAGCCCATCCAGCCCTCTAACTGTGTGGGTATTCCAATCAATGTGAGAGAAGTTAAAATCTCCCATGATCACTACCTTATGATTCTCACAGATATACGTTATCTCTCTACACATTTGTTCCTCTAGTTTTCTTGACCCATTTGGTGGTCTAATACACACCTATTAGCACCCTCATGCCTCCTTCACCCCTCAATTCCACCCAAACAGCCTCACTGGACGATCCCTCCAGACCATCTTGCCACCTCACGGCAGTAATGTCCTCCCTAACAAGCAGAGCAACTCCTCCCCCTTTTTTTTACCCCCTGATCTATCACATCTAAAACAAATATATCCTGGAACGTTAAGTTGCCAGTCCTGCCCCTCTTGTAGCCAGGTCTCACTAGTGGCATCGCTGTCTGCTATGGAGGGGCCAATGCACAGGACAGGAAGAGAGTTGTGAAATCGGCCAGAGCCATCATGGGCACCAAGTCTTCATTCCATTAAGGACATCTGCAATAGGTGGTGTCTCAAGAAAACTGTGTCCTCCCCACCCAGACCATGCCCTCCTCTCACTGCTACCATCAGGAAGGAGGTACAGGAGCCTGAAGAGAAATACCCAACAGGATCAAGACGGCTTCTTCTTCCCCTTTCCCATCAGGTTTCTGAATTGGCAATGAATCACAGACACTCCCTCACCTTTCTTTTGCACCAATTTATTGATTTTAAAAATGTAATTAATAGCAATGTTTGATTCTGCTGCAAAACAATGAATTTTGTAACATTCTGATTGTGCTTTTCTGCCCTCTCTGCATTAATGTGGCATAACTCTAACTGGATGTGCTTTCATTCTTGTTCTCATTTACAGAGGAAAAGGAGACTTAAACAAATTGCTGAAATTCAATCAGTTGGATGGTGACGTGGATAGAAGGTCCCACACAGGAAAATATAGCAGGATGAATGGAGTCCCAAGGTGGGGTTCGACTGATGCAGATAGGATAATCTGGGGACATGTTTATACCAAACAATTCTTTAGCCCATCCAGTCTGATCTTCTCCACCTTGTGTGATGTAGCTTAATGTCCTTGGGATTCTCTGCTTATCAAAAGCTGAGTGTCAAGAGACCCGAGACCATGACAATTTGCTTCAAAACCCTGGGAATGGAACACGACAGCACAGTGCAGACCCTTCAGCCCTTGATCTTGTGCTGACCTATATATTTCTGCCATTAAAAAAAAGTACTAGACCCTTCCTACCTTATAACCCTCTATTTTTCTTCATCCATGTGCCTGTCTAAGAGTCTCTTAATGCTTCAGCGTCCAATACCAAGACATTCCAGGCACCCATAACTTTTTTTTAATGTACCCCTGGAGTCTTCACTAAACTTTCCTCCCTTCACTGATGTCCTCTGGTTTTTGCTATTCCCTCCCGGGGGTGGGGGGGGTGGGGAGGTGCTAGTTGTCGACTGTATCTATGCCCCCTACAATCGTGGAGACCTCTATTAAGGCTCCTCTCCTCCTTCTACGCTCCAAAGAGAAAAGCCTCCGGTTCTGCTAATCTTGCCTCGTGAGACATATTTTCCAATCCAGGCAACATCCTGGTAAATCTCCTCTGCCCCCTCTCCTGTTTTGACTTTCCTCTAGCAGCTTAGAAGTGTTGGTTGGAAGGCCAGGTTCACAAGGCCACTGTTCCTATTTAGAACTCTGGGGTGAGACAATGGAGAAATTCTGAACAAGTTGTCTGTTTCTGAATTACTTCTCACTGCTAATGTCTTGAGGAAACTTGAGTGTCCCCCTCACAGGAGAATGATTGTAGGAAATTGGCTAATGCAGCGACCTTGGTGGCTCCAGTTCATTCCCAACTAACAACACCTTTTACTTTGTGGTGAGATCAGCCAAGTTTTGCGGGAAGGCATTGAATGAAGATGTGCAGCCTCTCTATTGAAGGGAGAAAGGTCACAGGACCAGCCAGACATTGCATTTGGGCCATTGTTGAAAGTGCTGTGACAGTAGGTCACCTTCCTGTTGCCTGTAGGTCACTGAAAGTTGAGCTAGGTACAGAAGTTGGGGGGAGGGGGGGATGATGGGAAACAAAAACAGTCTCAGTCTCACTGTAAAATCATGAAGTCATGGGTTGTGCAAGTGGAATAAGCTGTTTTAAAAATGGCGGCATCGTAGGAGCTGCTGTAATGGCAGTGCTGCTGGTGATGTGGACCCAGGAAGAGTGGGGAGCGGAGACACCCATTGCTCTGCAGGGTCCAACTGCCCCATCATAATGCCGCCAGCTCTCTATGGGCGTTAAGCGACCTGTTAAAGGAGCCAACAGCATTTTTATTTAAAATCCTGCAACCACAGGGTCTGTGTCCAAGATGCTGGCACCCTCGGGCCAGTACAGGGCACCTGAAATGGAGAGAAACGTTCCCTATTGAGAAGGAGCCGCAGAGACGACGGCCCTGCAGAATGGTGACCGTGGCAGCAGACCAGCGGCTGAGGGACCCACACGGGTTGAGGGCTGCTGGTGACTTGCAGTCAAAGGACCCACACAGACTGCAGGCTGCTGAAGAATGGCTCATAAGAACCAGGTATCAGAGCCAGGATCCAAGAAGGGGCTGAAGGTAAAAAGGACTCCTTAAGGGCATTGGGCACTAAAGATTTCCTGATCATGTCAGAGATTTGGATCTGGAGCTCGGTTTGCCAATGAATAGAACAGAGGTCTGTGTGGCTGCAGAAGCTCTGAGAGCACTGGAGGTGAATCCAATCACTCTTAAGGGACTTTATTTTGCTCCTCTTTCTCTTACTTTACGAATGACAGCTTTTTGTTTGCCAGCCTTGTATTATATTACATTTTCTGTTTTATTATGTGACAATGAAATAACCTTAATGAGAGGGAACTGAGAAATAATCAAAGCCCATAATGTTGGGCCAATTCTTGGTAAGTGGCAGTAGAAACATCTGGCATGTCTTTGGATTGCAGTTAGGTGAATTATCCATTGCTTCAAACCAGGATGGGGATTCCCTTTAAATTGCTGTCTGCTTTGGTTCTCCTTCAAGCTATTTCTGTGCCTTAGGAATCCTTGTGGACGGACTGGTTTGAAAGGGCGAGGACTCCTGGGAAGATGGGGCCCGAATCACGCAGCTGACCCCATTGTGACAAGGTGTGTGCCCCATTTCTTTATTAGGATACGCTTTGCTGGTCTCTCTATAGTTCAGAGTAATGGACATTCTGAAATGAATGTAATGGAAGATATTGAAATAATCCTCTAATGCAGCCAAGGAGATTCTTAGAACAGCAACAGGAAATTGAGCCAATTCTGCCATTCGGTTAAATATTTACTCCATTATATGGCCACAGACTCCATGTCACCTGACCACATCACTTCCCCTGCTTCCTGGAAGGAGTCTAATTATCTCGCGGCTTTTCCAGCTCCATTGCGTCTGTGAGACTTCCTATATTAGGACTGAGTTTAGGAGTCATGAGTTGCTGTTGCAGCTCTATAAATCTCTGGTGAAACTACGCTCAGAATATTGTGTTCAATTTTGGTCACCTCATTACAGGAAGGATGTGGAAGCTATGGAAAGGCTACAGAGGAAAAGGTGCCTGGATTGGAAAATTTGTTTTATGAGAAAAGGTTAGCAGAGCTCGGGCTTTTCTCTTTAGAGTTACGAAGGATGAGAGGTGACGTAGTAGAGGTCTACAAGGTTATGAAAGGCATAGATAAGGCGGACCCCCAGCACCAGGGCAACAGAAGCAAATAACAGAACATCTGTACAAGGTGAAGGGAGGAAAGTTTAGGGAGATATTAGAGGTAGATTTTAAAGAGTGTGGGTGCCTGGAATGCATTGACAGGGATGGTGGTGAGGCTGGAACATTGGGGGCAAAGTAAAAGAGGGTTACGAGGTACATATTGGTTGGCACAACATCGTGGGCTGAAGGGCCTGCACAATGCTGTAAAGTTCTACGTTCTAGTACTTCTGAGATGTCTTTTCCTGTGACTCTCCTTCCAACAGATATTGATAGGGTTCCATTTCCTGCACTTCAGCTGTCACCCACCTCCCCTTTCATCTCTTCTCATCCAAAGCAAGGATAGAGTTGAATCAGCCTCCACATTCAACAGACTATATATTCTCTCCTTTTATGGGTGGCACAGTTAGTTCAGCGTTATTGCTGTGCCAGCAACCCGCTGCTGTCTGCAAGGAGTTTGTATGTTCTTCCCGTGTCTGCGTGGGTTTCCTCCGGGTGCTCCGGTCTCCACCCACCATTCAAAATCATAAGGGTTAATTAGTATACTTGGGGGGCACGGACTCGTGGGCTGGAAGGGCCTTTTACCGTGCTGTAGTCTAAATTTTTGTATTACCACACAAATCTTCCCACCACATCCCCCCCCCACCTTTTCAACAACTCAGAGAGACCATTTCCTACTCAACTCGCTGTATCCTCTCCCATTCCAATCAATATCTCTCCTATCTGGAGAACCATTACATGAATCTGCAGGAGATGCCATAGAACTAAGAACATAACAGCACAGAAACAGGCCAATAAAACATCATCTTTCAAACTTTGCTGCCAGACAAGCAGATTGAATGATATTTCTATTAATACCCCAACATTCCATTGAACATTACAGTGCAAAAAAACAGGTCCTTCAGCCCTGCTAGTCTGTGCCAAGCTATTATTCTGCCTAGTCCTACTGACCTGTACCCACTCCTTATCCCTCTACACCCCTCCCATCCATGTACCTGTCCAAATTTTTCTTAAATGTTAAATCTGAGCCCGCATTCACCAGTTCCACTGGCAGCTTGTTCCACACTCTCATCACTCTCTGTGTGAAGTAGTTCCCCCTAAACTTTACCCCTTTCAAACTTAACCCATGCCCTCTAGTTTGTATGTCATTTGACTGCAGTGGAAAAAAACTACTTGGATTTACTCTTGTCTATTCCCATTATAATTTAATAAACCTCCATCAAATCTCCCCTCATTCTTCTAAAGTCCAGGGAATAAACCTGTTTAACCTTTCCCTGTAACTCAGTTCCTCAAGGCCCAGCAATATCCTAGTAAATGTTCTCTGCACTCTTTCAATTTTATTGATATCTCGTCTGTAGTTGGGTGATCAAATACACCAAAATTGTCTTCATCAATATCTTACACGATTTTACCATAACATGCCAACTACTGTACTCAATATTTTGATTGATGAAGGCCAGTGTACCAAAAGCTCACCTTATTTAAACCTTATTTACCTGTGGCAGCACTTTCAGGGAATTGTGTATCTGAATTCCCACATCCCTCTGTTCTACTACATTCCTTAGTGCCCTACAATTTACCGTGCAAGTCCTTAGTTTGTTCTTCCACAATGCAACACCTCACATTTGTCTGCATTAAATTCCATCTACCAATTTGCAGCTCACATTACCAGCTGGTCCAGATCCCCATGCAAGCTCTGAAAGCCTTGCTTGCTGTCCAATCTTAGTGTCATCTGCAAACTGGCTGATCCAATTTACCACTTCATATTTCAGATCATTGATATAGATGACAAACAACAATGGTCCCAGCATTGATCGCTGAGGCACACCACTAGTCACAGGCCTCCAGTCAGAGAGGCAATTATCCACTACCACTCTCTGGCTTCTCCCATATAGCCAATGTCGAATCCAGTTTACTACTTCACCATGAATACTGAATGACAACTTTCCTGAATAACCTCCCATGTGGGATCTTGTCAAAGGCCTTATTAAATTCCATGTAGACAACATCCACAGCCTTTCCTTCATCAACTTTGCTGGTGACCTCTTCAAATCTATAAGATTTGTTAAACACCACCTACCATGTACAAAGCAATGTTGACTATCCCTAATCAGTCCCTGACTATCCAAATACTTGTCTCTTAGAACACCGTCCAATGATGTCAGGCTCACCAACCTATAATTTCTTGGGTCATTTTTGGAACCTTTTTTAAACAACGAAACAATATGAGCTAACCTCCAATACTCCAGCATTCTCACCTGTGGCCAAGGATATTTTAAATATATCTACCAGGACCTCTGCAATTTCTGCACAAGCTTCCCTTGAGGTCAGAGGGAATATCTTGTCAGGGCCTGAGCATTTATCCACCTTTTATTGCTTTGAGACAGCAAGTACCTCTTCTCATTAATCTCTATGGCCTCACTGCCTGTTTTCCTTATTTCCCTCAATTCTGTGCAGATTTCCTGAGTAAATACAGGTGTAAGATTTCCCCTATTTCTTCTGGCTCTATACATGCTGACCACTCTGATCAACAAGAGGACCAGTTTTGTCCCTTGCTATCCTTTTATTCATTAAACACCTGTAGAAGCTAGAAGCTCTTAGGATTTTCCTTCACCTTGTTTGCCAAAGCAACCTCGTCTTTTTTTTTTTAGCTTTCCTGATATCGTTCTTAAGTTTTTTTTCTTGCATTTTTATACTTCTCAAGTACTTCATTTGTTCCATTTGCCTATACCTGATATACACCTCTCTTAACCGGATCCAGAATATCCCTTGAAAACCAATGTTCCCAATGCCTGTTAACTTTGCCTTTGATCCTGACAGGAACACACAAACTTTGCACTTTCAAAATGTCACCTTTGAAGGCCTCCCACTTACCAAGCACAGCCTTGCCAGAAAACAACTTAGCCCAATCCACACTTACCAGATCCTTTGTTATTTCCTCAAAATTTTCCTTTCCTCAATTTAGAATCTCAACCCGAGAATCAGACCTATCCACATCCATAATTAACTTGAAACTACTGGCATCATGATCATTGGACCAGAGTGTTCCTAACACATATTTTTGTCACCTCTCCTCTCTCCTTCCCCATAGGAGATCCAGTATTGGACCCTCTCTAGTTGGTACCTCAATATATTGATGTAGAGAACTTCTTGAACACATTTGACAAACTCTAAGCCATCCAGCTCTTTTACAGTATGGGAATCCCTGTCAAATATGTGGAAAGTTATAATCTCCTACTATTATAACCTTAAGTTTCCTGTAGCTATCTGCTCTTTCTCTGCAGATTCACTCCTCCAAATCTTGCTGACAATTGACCGGCCATAAATATAGCACCATGAGTGTGGTCATACCTTTCCCGTTCCTCAGCTCCACCCATATAACCTCAGTAGACAAGCCCTCTGGTCTGTTCTTCCTGAGCACAGATGTGATATTTTCCCTGACGAGCAATGCCATTCCTCTCCCTTTCATCCCTCCCACTCTATTGCATCTGAATCAATGGAAGCCCGGAACATTGAGTTGCCACTCTTGCCCCTCCTGCAACCAAGTTTCACTAATGGCCACAATGTCATAATTCCACAGTCTAAGCTCATGTGCCTTTCCTACGATATTTGCATTGAAATAGATGCACCTGAGAACCCTACTTCCTCCACACACAACCCTTTGATTTCTGTTTTATATGCAGTTTTAACATTATCTTTTTTCTCCTCCTCTCCACTATCTTTTCTGGCGCTCTGGTTTCCATCTCTCTGCAAATCTAGTTTAAATCCCCCCCAGAGCAGCACCAGCAGACCTTCTCCAGTTCAGATGCGAACCGTCTTGCCATGCAGGTCCCCAGTGATCCAGAAATCTGAAGTCCTTCCTCCCGCACCATCCCTTTAGTCACATGTTAAATGGCATTATCCTCTTATTTCTAACCTCACTAGCATATGATACAGGTAGCATTCCTGAGATCACAACCCTGGAAATTCTGTCCTTTAACTTCACACCTAACTCCCTGAACTCTCTTTGGAAGACCTCATCACCTTTCCAACCCATGTCATTGGACCCTATATGGACCACAATATCTGGCTGCCCACCCTCCCTCTTGAAAATGCTGCAAAATCTATCTGAGCCATCCAGAACTCTGGCATCTGGAAGGCAACATAACATTCAGGATTCTCGATCTCTTCCACAGAACCTCTATCTGTTCCCCTCACTGACGAATTTCCAATCACTACAGCGTGCCTCTTTTTTTTAGCCACAGGGCCAGACTCTGTGCCAGAGCCCTGACTTTTGTGGCTTGTCCCTGGTAGGTCATCCCTCCCAACAGTATCCAAAACATTATACATGTTATTGAGGGGTACAGCCACAGGAGTACCCTTCACTTTCTGCCTGTTACCTTTCTCTCTCCAGACTGTCACCTAGTTTCCTTTTTTCTGCCTCCTTGGTGTGATTGCATCCCTGTAACTCCTGTCTATCTTTCCCTTAGCTTACTGAATGATTCGGAGTTCATCCAACTCCAGCTCCAATTTCTTAACAGAGTTTATAAGGAGTTCAAGTTGGATGCACTTCTCACAGGTGAAGTTATCAGGGATACTGCTGGCTTCCCTGACTCTCCACCTTCTGCAAGAGGGGCATGATCCTGCCTTGGCTGCCATTTCCTCTGTTTGTGACAAAGTTAGAGAAACCTGTCCATACCTGTGTCTCGTTGCTGTATCCTTTCTATCCTTGACAGCATTGTCCTTGCCTTACCTCAACTCCTGCACCACCACCTTAGCCTCTGCTTGCCGAAATCTCTCGAGCCAAAGCCTCTTAACTGACCACTTCCTACACTGAGCCTGTTGAGCTGAAACCTCCAAGTCTCCACTCCTACACTGGGCCATTCACACACAGCCTGCTCCAATTATGGCCACTCCATTTGAGCTTCCCTTTTTATTTGCTGCTCGCTCTATCTGTATCACAGACTCCAACCAATCGCCAAGGGTCTTGCATCACTTTTATTTAAACTCCCTGAAACAAAGCATAACTCACCTTTTACCTCTTCACTTCCCACTCTCCATGGAGCCAAACACTCTGTCGTGATGAAGCAGTGATTAATTTGCACTTTTCTGACTATATCCAGAGCCCACCATGTCTCCCATATGTTGCAGCAGGCAAATGCAGGTCGCATGGCCACTTTACTCAGTCTGCAAGGGTGATTGTGAGATTCTAGTTCTCTCTCACTTCTACTCAATGGTTTGACCTCTGACATTGTTCTGAAGGAGCCCTATTAACAGCACCCCATCTTCCAACCAGACACAGTACAGATGCCACCTGGGGGAGGGGGTTGGGGGTGGGGTCACAGAGCTTTGTGGTTTAACTTGTCTAAGATGACAGAGTTGTTTGCCCAAGCTTGTTCCATTTGCCTACTTTTGGTCCATATATGTCTAAATCTTTTCTATCCATCTACCTGTTTAAATGTCTAAAAGTGGTAGAGATTAGTAATGATGTTTCAGGTATCAATGGATTCTGGCATGGAGGACTGGAAAATCACAAATGACACCCCACTATTTCAGAAATAGTGAGGCAGCAGAAATGAAATTGAGTGGTTGGGAAGATGTTGGAGTCGTTTGTCAAGGATGAGGTTATGGAGTACTTGGAAACATAGGACAAGATAGGCCAAAGCCAGCATGGTTTCCTAAAGGGAAAACCTTGATTGACAAACCCATTGGAATTCTTTAGATAAGGGAAATGCAGTGGTTGTTATGCATTTGGATTTTCAGAAGGCCTTTGACAAGGTGCCGCTCATGAAGCTACTTAACAAGTTAAGAGCACATGGTATAACGGGGACATACTAACATGGGTAGAGCATTAGCTGATTGGCAGGAAGCAAAGAGTCGAAACTGGCTGGCTGCCAGTTGCAAGTGGTGTTTCACCGGGGCTGCTGCTTTTATGTTGTATATTAATGATTTGGATTATAGAATTAATGGTTTTGTTACCAAGTTTGGAGATGATACCAAGGTGGGAGGAGCAGCAGGTAGTGTTGAGGAAACAGGGAGACTGCAGAAGGACTTGGCCAGATTAACAAAATAGGTAGAGAAGTGGGAAATGAAAGTATATTTGTTAGAGAAAAAATAAATGGGCAGACTTTTTTTTAAACTGGGAGAAAATTGAAAATACCCAGATGCAAAGAGACCTGGGAGCTTGCAAGTAAACTGGCAGGTTGAGACAGTGGTGAAGAAGGCAAATGCAATGCTGGCATTCATTTCAAGAGCAATAAAATATAAGAGCAGGGCCGTGGTGTTGAGGCACTGGTGAGACCTCGCATGGAATATTGTGAACGGTTTAGAGCTCATTTAAGAAAGAATGTGCTGACATTGGAGAGAGTTCACTTGAGGTTCACAAGGATAAATCCAGGAATGAAAGGGTTATATGAAGAGTGTTTGACAGCTCTTGGCCTGTACAAGTTGGAATTTAGGAGAATGAGGGGGGGATCTCATTGAAACATTTGGAATGTTGAAAGATGTGGACAGAACAGAGAGGCGGAGGTATTTCTTTAGCTAGCAGGTGGTGAATCTGTGGAATTTGTTGCCACAGGGAGTTGTGGAGGCCAAGTCATTGGGCGTATTTAAGGCAGAGATTGATAGGTTCTTAATTAGCCATGAGGAAAAGGCCGGCAGTGGGGCAAAGTGGCTATTAAGCGTTGCTATTGTGCCTGCCTCCACTGCTTCCTCTGGCAGTTTGTTGAACATACCTACCACCCTCGGTGTGAGCAAGGTGTCCCCTGTGTCCCTTTTAGATAATTCCCTTCTCACTTAAATGTATGTCCTCTAAATTTTGGACTCCCCTACCCTGAGGAAAAGGCTATTGCCATTTCCCTTTTGTTAACATCCTTCACTATTTTAATATTCCTCTGTCATGTCCGTTTGAGCCTCTTGCACTCCAGGGAGAAAAGTCCTAGCCTATCCAGCCTCTCCTTGTAACACAAGCTTGCCAGTCCCAGTATCTTTCCAGCTTTAGTTTCAAATCGCTAGCCTTTCCAGTCTGCATCAGCAATGTCCAGTTGATGGAGGGGCCGTAACTTTCTCTCTCCACAGCTGCTGCTTGGTCTGCTGAGTGTTCCCATCATTCTCCCTTGTGTAGTTTTGTAGTTCGCAGCTCATGCATTGTTTTTATTCGCTCTATTTTCATTCATCTCCTGTTTTCAACTCCTTCAGACAGATTAAATTTGGTAACAGGCCATTTCAGCCCACGAGTCTGTTCTGCCCAATTTGCACCCAATTAACCTACACCCCCAGTACATTTTAAACAGTGGGAGGAAACCGGTGCCCCCGGAGAAAACCCATGCAGACACAGGGAAAACATACAAACTCCTTACGGATACAGCAGGATTCAAGTCCCGGTCCCAATCGCTGGTGCTGTAAAGGCATTGCACTAACTGCTAACTGTGCTGCCGAGAGTAACAAGCATTCACCACCCTTTCTCAGCTAGCAACATTACAGTACAGGCCTTTCGGCGCACGATGTTGATTCAACCTATATAAACCTAATTGAACCAAACCTAATCTAAGCCTTCCCTACCTCACACCCATAACCCTCTATTTTTCTTAGTCTAAGAGTCTTAAATGTTCCCAATTGAACCAGCCTCAACCACTACCTCTGGCAATGCTTTCCAGGCACCCACTACTCTCTGTGTCTCCCCTCATCTGGTACAGAAGTCCTCTGGAGTTTGTTAATCTCTCCCTGGGAAAAAGGTGCTGGCTGTCCACCCTATCTATGCCTCCCATAATCTTACAGACCTCTATTAAGTCACCTCTCATCCTTCTTTGCTCCAAAGAGGAAACCCCCTAGCTCTGTTAACCTTTCCTGATAAAACACACTCTCCAATCCAGGCATCATCCTGATAAATCTCCTTGGCATCCTCATTCTTCCTGTAATGAAGTGACCAGAACTGAACACAATTTTCCAAGTGTGGTCTAACCAGAGTTTTATAGAGCAGCAGCATTACTTCACAACTCTTGAATTCAATCCCCCAACTATTGAAGGCCTTTTAATTACCCTATCAATCTGTGCGGCAACTGTGAGAGATCTAAGAGTTTGGACCCCGATGTTCCCTCTGTTCTTCTACACTGTTAAGAATCCTACCATTAACCATGTGCTCCACCTTTGGTTTGACCTTCCGAAATGGATCACTTCACACTTATCTGGATTGAACTCTCCATCTGCCACTTTTCCACCCAAATCTGCATCCTCTCAATATCCTTTTGTAAATACGACAACCCTCTACACTATCCACAACTCCTCCAACCTTCATGCCATCTGCATTTATGTCATCTTTCTTATCATGCCACAAATGGAGGCCATTCACCCAATGGGTCCATGCCTGCTTCTGGCATAACCCACCCCTGCCCCTAGTCCCCCGTCCATCAGTCCCATTCTCCTCCATATTTCTCTGTACTCCTGCAGCCTATTTTCTCGTAGATGCCCATAAACTCTCCCTACTGCAATTAACCCATGCCATTCACACACGGGAGGAAACCAGAGTGCCTGGGGAAACCCAGGTGGTCACTGGAAGATCGTGCAAACTCCACACAGGCAGCAGCTGAGCTCAGGATTGAATCTGTATCCCTGGAGTTGGGAAGCAGCTGCAGATTCTGTTGTACCACTAATGCTGCCCAAATATCAGTCTCGTAGTGTCCATCCAAACACAAATATTCTCCATTCTCGACTTAAAATGTTTAATTTCTAACTTTTCTTTTTCTAGTGGTTTGCAGAGCTAGTAACCCAGGTTCGAGTCTTGTGCTGTATGAAAGAAGTTTGTACATTCTCCCATGTCTGCGTGGGTTTTCCCTGGTGTTCTGGTTTCCTCCCACCTTCCAGAACGTATGGGATTGTAGGTTAATTTGGGTGTGATTGGCCAGTGTGGGTTTAAATGGCTGGAATAGGCTTCTACCTTGCTGTAAGTAAAATTTAAATAAAAATTTAAAAACAATAAAAATTGCAGCCTGAATCAATCACTCTGTTTTATTCCAAGCCTGCAGAGTATTTCCAGCATTTATATTTATATTAATATTTTTGCATATATCTGTGTAGCCTTCGAATCTGGGATTGATTAAACTGCCTATTCTCAGCAAACTCAAGAGATGCTGAATGAAATCTCTGACTTTATGGACTCTAATGCTTGGCAGTACACCACACAACCCTGTGTTTATTGTCGCTCAGACAAATGAAAGAATAGAATGGTAGCTCCTATGCAATTAAAAACTCTTTGCAAGGAGGTAGTGTCTCTTTGAAAGGGCAGCCCAATATTTGTATGGGGAGAAAATTCAAAATTCAGAGGTGCAAAGGGACTTAGGAGTCCTCGTACAGGATACCCTAAAGGTTAACCTCCAGGCTGTGTCGGTTGGTGGTGAAGAAAGCAAATGCAGTATAGGCATTCGTTTCTAGAGAAATAACATACAAGAGCAGGAATGTAATGTTGAGGCTTCATGAGGCACGGGGTACAGTTTTGGCCTCCTTATTTTGAGATGGGATGTGGTGGCATTGGAGAGGGTTCATAGAATATTCTCAAGAATGATTCCTGGAATTAAGGGATTAGTATACGTGGATCATTTGACAGCTCTTGGACTGTAATTTCTTGAAGTTCAGAAGAATGAGGGAGAACCTCAAAGAAGTATTTGGAATGTCAAAAGGCTTGGACAGTAGCTGTGGAGGCCAGGTCATTGGGTGTATTTAAGGCAGAGTTTGATAGGATTCTGAAAAGTCAGGATAGCAAAGATTATGGGGAGAAGGCTGGGGTGCGAGGCTAAGTGGGAGAATGGATTAGCTCATGATGGAATGGTGGAGCGGACTCAATAGCCCAAATAGCCTGCTTCTGCTCCCATATCTTCTAGTATAATTTAAGTTACAGTTTTACTTTCTTAGTATTGATCGTGGTTCTAAGAAAGGATTGTTTATAGTACAGAACCTTAGCTCTGGTGCCATAAAGCCAGCGTAATTTTGTATATATTGAATGGTAGTCTCGACATGGAGAATTTTAATGGAGCTTGCATTAACTCTCAAGCAGCTGAAGCTCATTGCATGGTGACGAATTTTTTGCACCTTGGTTCTGCTCAGACTCTCTTGCCTCTCCTTGTTTTCCATGATTAAATGGTGGGGTGGGCTCAATGGGCCGAATAGCCTATTTCTGCTCCTACGTCTGTCTTATGGTCTTCTCTCTTTCCCTCTCTCTCTCCTTCACATCTGCAGGTGGAAGAAAGAGGGTGGAAAAACGGTGATTCATAGTCGTTCTGGGAATCCAATCTTGCAGTTTGTGGCAATTTGCAGAAAAGACAACAAGGAGTGGGCAATTCCTGGGGTAAGTTTGGGAAGACTTGACCGTTCAAGATTCCTTCATTGTCATGAAATAGTACTGAACATGTAAATAGAACATTTGACAGGCCCTTCGGCCCTCGATGTTGTGCTGACCTACATGTTCCTACCAATAAAAATATATACTAAACCCTTCCTGCCTCATAACCTTCTATTTTACTTTCACCCATGTACCTAAGAGTTTCTTAAATGCCCCTAATGTTTCAGCCTCCACTACCCCTGGAAAGGCATTCCAGCCACCCACAACTCCCTCGCTTCTCCTTAACGGGGCAGTGTTCTCCCTGTTTCTGGAACCCTGCAAGGGTCCGTTGCACCCCTGGAGTCTGCAACTCCTTGTGGCCACTGCCCAGATCAGGCACTGCCATCACCTTGCCGATCTGGAGGATATTTATGCTGTATGCAGTTGTAATAGTAGCTGGCTGAATATTTGATTAGGGATAGAAATGCAAATAACAGTGTAGCTACAGATCCTCTCCAAGGCTGAACTTCCACTCTGTTTACTAACAGGGAATGGTAGACCCAGGCGAGAAGGTGTCAGCCACACTCAGGAGAGAGTTTGGAGAAGAAACATTGAATTCCTTAGAACTACCAGAAGCAGAGAGGCAGGAGGTGAAAGAGCTGATCAACTCCCTGTTCCAAGGTGGAGAGGTGGTGAGTTTTCCTATCTTTGAGCTGACAACTGGGAAGGTGACAGTGTTCTCACTGTGTTGAGAGAGTTGGTGGAAAACTGTGTCCTCTGTGGATATTGAGGATATTGTAGTTCATACAGTGGGAAATGCCTAGTCTGCAGTTTGGCCAATGCTGTTTGGGAAAGGGGGAGGAAGTTAAGAATGGGCAGGGGGAGGAGTTCATATCAACAGACAAATTGTGTTAATTGGATATGGATGGCATACAGGACAGAGGGCAGGGTGACTTGACTGAGGGGGGTTGTTTGGGGCTGATGGAAAGAAGACAGAGGGAAGAGAGGAAGTATGTATTGTTGGTTCCTGCCAGAGTACGTGTCCAATAGGTTCCTACCTCCATATGTACCCTTCTATAGTTGACCTCGAACAAAACATCATTAGGAATTGAGCTCGGGACCATCTGGTTCAGCCTACACAGTGCCAGAGTGTTGAAGGAATCGCTGCTTTACATATCCTAAATGTAGTCAGTGGATCTTATAGGGTAATGTTTATGAACACGGAGTGGATAGCACATTCTCTCTACTTGATGTCTTTTGACAACATGTAGAAACATAGGGGGTGCTGTTTAAATTTTCCGCAGTCCAAAATGAAAATGTTAGTGCTGCCGTATCGGCAGTGCTGCCGTATCGGCAGTGCTGCCGCTGGTGCTGACCCAGGGAGAGCATGGAGCAGAGACACAGTGCTCCTCCACAGTCCTGCTGCTCACTGCTCCATGCAGGTGTTAAACAGCCTGTTAAAGAAGCCAACAGTGTTTTATTTAAAATCCTACAGACACTGGGGGGAGCGAAGGACCGGCACAGGATACCAGAGAGCCAGGCAATGCTAAAGGAAAATCTTTGCCTGCCTTAAGGCAGACTAGCGTAATTTTGTGTAATATTACATTTCTTATTTATCACATAACAATAGATAGTATCTGATTTGAATATCCTTTTGTCAGGCTGGTGATACAATTATAATACATCAATTATTCAACAATATACCTTGGGGTCAGGCGAGGAAATCCCTGCCCTGGAGAGTTTTGTCAGAAGTTTTTATGTTATCTTGTAAACTGAATTGACCGAACATCAGCAGGAACAGATGATTTGTAATTAACAGGTTCCATGATGAGTTAGTTTCTCAGACGTAAAGGTCTTTATTTTGTTCCGCGCATCGCCCTGCCTGTCCCTCCGCATGTCGCCCTGCCCATCCCTCTGCCCTGCCTGCTGCCCTCCCCCGCCCGTCTCCCTCTCCTGCCCATTACCATGCTCTCCTCTCTGACCTGCTTCCCACCCTCCCCTGCCTGTCCCCCTGCCCTGCCTGTCCCCCTGCCCTGCCTGTCCCCCTGCCCTGCCTGTCCCCCTGCCCCGCCTGTCCCCTGCCCCGCCTGTCCCCCTGCCCCGCCTGTCCCCCTGCCCCGCCTGTCCCCCTGCCCCGCCTGTCCCCCTGCCCCGCCTGTCCCCCTGCCCCGCCTGTCCCCCTGCCCCGCCTGTCCCCCTGCCCCGCCTGTCCCCCTGCCCCGCCTGTCCCCCTGCCCCGCCTGTCCCCCTGCCCCGCCTGTCCCCCTGCCCCGCCTGTCCCCCTGCCCCGCCTGTCCCCCTGCCCCGCCTGTCCCCCTGCCCCGCCTGTCCCCCTGCCCCGCCTGTCCCCCTGCCCCGCCTGTCCCCCTGCCCCGCCTGTCCCCCTGCCCCGCCTGTCCCCCTGCCCCGCCTGTCCCCCTGCCCCGCCTGTCCCCCTGCCCCGCCTGTCCCCCTGCCCCGCCTGTCCCCCTGCCCCGCCTGTCCCCCTGCCCCGCCTGTCCCCCTGCCCCGCCTGTCCCCCTGCCCCGCCTGTCCCCCTGCCCCGCCTGTCCCCCTGCCCCGCCTGTCCCCCTGCCCCGCCTGTCCCCCTGCCCCGCCTGTCCCCCTGCCCCGCCTGTCCCCCTGCCCCGCCTGTCCCCCTGCCCCGCCTGTCCCCCTGCCCCGCCTGTCCCCCTGCCCCGCCTGTCCCCCTGCCCCGCCTGTCCCCCTGCCCCGCCTGTCCCCCTGCCCCGCCTGTCCCCCTGCCCCGCCTGTCCCCCTGCCCCGCCTGTCCCCCTGCCCCGCCTGTCCCCCTGCCCCGCCTGTCCCCCTGCCCCGCCTGTCCCCCTGCCCCGCCTGTCCCCCTGCCCCGCCTGTCCCCCTGCCCCGCCTGTCCCCCTGCCCCGCCTGTCCCCCTGCCCCGCCTGTCCCCCTGCCCCGCCTGTCCCCCTGCCCCGCCTGTCCCCCTGCCCCGCCTGTCCCCCTGCCCCGCCTGTCCCCCTGCCCCGCCTGTCCCCCTGCCCCGCCTGTCCCCCTGCCCCGCCTGTCCCCCTGCCCCGCCTGTCCCCCTGCCCCGCCTGTCCCCCTGCCCCGCCTGTCCCCCTGCCCCGCCTGTCCCCCTGCCCCGCCTGTCCCCCTGCCCCGCCTGTCCCCCTGCCCCGCCTGTCCCCCTGCCCCGCCTGTCCCCCTGCCCCGCCTGTCCCCCTGCCCCGCCTGTCCCCCTGCCCCGCCTGTCCCCCTGCCCCGCCTGTCCCCCTGCCCCGCCTGTCCCCCTGCCCCGCCTGTCCCCCTGCCCCGCCTGTCCCCCTGCCCCGCCTGTCCCCCTGCCCCGCCTGTCCCCCTGCCCCGCCTGTCCCCCTGCCCCGCCTGTCCCCCGCCCCGCCTGTCCCCCGCCCCGCCTGTCCCCCTGCCCCGCCTGTCCCCCTGCCCCGCCTGTCCCCCTGCCCCGCCTGTCCCCCTGCCCCGCCTGTCCCCCTGCCCCGCCTGTCCCCCTGCCCCGCCTGTCCCCCTGCCCCGCCTGTCCCCCTGCCCCGCCTGTCCCCCTGCCCCGCCTGTCCCCCTGCCCCGCCTGTCCCCCTGCCCTTCCTGTCCCCCTGCCCTGCCTCCTCACTGGCTTATTCATTCCTCGCTCTTATTCCTCATACCATCTCCTGATGGTCAAAGGTGTCATGAATGAAATCAATGCAAATTGGGAGTTGGCCATTGACCAAATTACCTTGTCACTGATTTCTTTCTCCACAGGTATACAAAGGCTATGTTGACGACCCTCGGAATACCGATAATGCCTGGATGGAAACTGTGGCCATGAATTTCCACGACGAAACAGGTAATTATTTTGATTTGGCTCAATTCCTGACCTTAGTCCTGAGAAAGAGTACATTTGAATGGCCTGTGTGTTTTTTATTTGTGAGGACTCAGACTGCTGTGTTACAGTACAACTCTGGTTATCACAAATTGGATTCTCAGAAATCCTCAATTATCTGAAAATATTAAAAAATTTTGGATAAATGAGGATATCCAAAACAAATCAGAAATCCTCATTTATCCAAAAAGTTTTCAGAGTCAAACTGACCAGGTACGTCCAGCTCCCGGGCAGGAGTGTGGACCTTGGGCTCCTGGTGATAGGGGCAGGGACCTTGGGTTTCCAGTGGTGGGAGAGGGGACCTCAGGCTCCTAGTGGTGGGAGCAAGGATCTTGGGCTCCTGGATAGGAGTAGAGACCTCGGACTCCTGGGAGCAGGGACCTCAGGTTCCCGGTGGTGTGAGCGGGGTCCTCGGGCTCCTGGGGTTAGGAGCAGGGATCTCGGGCTCCCAGGAGCATGGACCTCAGGCTCCTGGCAGCAGGAGCAGGGACCTCAGGCTGCCTGAGATAGGAGCAGTGTCGTCAGGCTCCTGGTGGTGGCCAGCATTTCTTTTGGTGAGAATTAAACATTATTTTAATGCTTAAAAAGCCTTATTTTGTTTGTTGTTGAAAAGACACTGTTACAAGTGATTTGCTGTTGCTACTGGGTTGTTTTTTTAAAAAAGGACGATTTCTCCAAAAAAAAACATTTATCCAAAATGGGTCCTGTCCCAACCATTTTGGATAATAGGAATTGCATTTTATTTTTAAATGTTTTAAATTTAGGCATACAGCACGAAACAGGGCCTCTGGCCCATGAACTTGTGCCACCCAATTACACCCAGTTAACCTATACCCTAGTATGTTTTGAAGGATGGGAGGCACCCGAAGGAAACGCAAACAGACATGGGGAAAATATATAAACTACTTACAAACAGTGCCAGATTTGAACCCGGGGTGCTGGCGCTGTATTAGCGTTATGCTAATCGTGCCGCCCATGACCACACAAGAACCGTTAATCACTCAGGATTATGGTACCTAACTTGGTCAACAGTGGAATCCCAGCAAAAGCAATGAACCTAAGACCATGTCGTAAATTTTAGTCATATTGTTAAGGGATAAGTCTTGAACAGAACTCCTAGGAGAACCCTGGGATGAATCTTTAAAATCTTGAGCTAACGGGACAAATGCTGCCACTAACCTTTGAAATAGATGGAAAATGTAACTGAGGGTGGATTTTGCTGGAAAATCCCTTTGATGCTGAAGTCTGCAGGTGTCCCATCTGGGCACCTCCTCATTTACATCAAAATGCTTCACCTGGGTCCAAGGGACAAGTCTGAAGCTGCCTGCTCCTGGGAACATATTAAGAGCCTGGTACCATTTTTTTGTTCCATATTTAGTTACAACAATGAAGAAGGCCATTTGGCCCACCAAACTTGCAGGGTAATCCATTTCCTAACCAACTTTCCACACAATCTACTCTATTCCCCCCCCCCCCACTTCCCATCACCTCTCCCCAGGTTGTACCATTTCCCTACACACTAGAAGCAGTTTACAGTAGACAATTAACCTCCTAATGTCACCTTTGCTGTGATTTACGATTTACATCTGTAAATGATTTACATCAGGAATTAGTCCTCCAGTAGGGAAGGAACATCACCCTATCTTCCTTCTGGGGACTCTCCAACTCGATGGCATTAATATCAGTTTCCATTAAACACAACCCCCCTCCCCCTTCCCCCCTGTCACCTTTACCCCAGCTCTTTTTTTCCTCCTTTTTTCCCTCTGTCTCCTTTCACAGAACCAAAATCAATTCTCACCTTTCCTCTTATCATATCCAATTAACACCTATTATCTGTTGGCCTGGACTCCACCCCCTCCCATTCTTCAGTTTTTATTCAGTTGCCTTCCTGCTTTTTGCTTAAAGAATGACTCAGGCCCAAAATGTTGGTCATGTATCTTTACCTCCTAAGGGCGCTGTGAGACCAGCTGAGTTTCTCCAGCATTTCTGGGTCTTTTTATTAGTCCTCCAGTCACTGCTGACTCCCCGATGCATCACCTCTCGAAAAAATGGGCCAATCATCAGCTCTGGCCACAGACAGTAAAATCCATCCAGGGCAGTTCCTGCCCTGGTGGGAAACATGTGTTACCATTTGTCTATCTGCATCTGTGGGCTGCAGCCACATTTGTAGCCCTCCTTTTCTTTCCTCTGAGTTTGCTGTTCTGTTTTACTTTATATTGTAGGTAATGCACAAATCTAACTTATTAATCATATTCTGCTCTGCTTTCACCCTACACACTGCCTAATGAAAGTTGTGTACATTCACTCCCCATAAACAATTCCTCCCTTGATTTTTAATAATGTATTTGTTAGGCCCCCCCCCCCCTCCCCAACTCTCTGCCTCTCACAGATTTTGGTTTTGTGTTTTGTCCTACCCTGGTCCATCTCAACTCTCGTGAATGTCCTCCTTCATATTCTCAGTCTCGTCCTTCCAGCACTGATTACAGTGAAGTCCTCAGGCTTAATTTAAACATATAGCACGGAAACAGGCCATTTTGGCCCACGAGTCCATGCCACCCAATTTACACCCAATTAACCTACACCCCTGGTGCATTTTTAAACGGTGGGAGGAAACCGGAGACCCCGGGGAAAACCCATGCAGACACAGGGAGAACGTACAAACTCCTTACAGACAGTGATCAGAACCCCGATCCCGATCACTGGTTCTGTAAAAGCGTTGGGCTAACCGGTTCACCAACCATGCTGCCCAAAGGTTTTGGAAAGGGTTCTGTTCCTCTGAACTGTTTGTAAGTGGGAGATGAACACAAAACAATGTGCAGAAGAATATCACAAATATAGTTATGACAGGATAGTGAACAGGCATGGGAAGATGGCGAGTGAGCAAACGAGCCTGCTTTGTGCTCCCAGTTCAGCCCAGACCCTGAATTGTTGTGGCTCGGGGTGGCTGGTAGAGGTGATGGGTGGTGGTGATGGAAGGAAGGCAGGGGAAAGGCCAGCACATCCATCCTACCGGTTGCCCAAACACTTGCTCATGCACCCTGTGTTATAACCTTGGAAGTGCTTGTACCTTGTGACGTCATTTGGATTCTGGTCTTACTTCAGGCGAAAGTGTGGCAAAGTTCAAGTTTCAAGCCGGGGACGACGCCGGTGCAGTAAAGTGGATGGACATCGAGGAGCAGCAGAAACTGTATGCCAGTCACACACAGTTCCTTCATCATGTGGCAAAGGCGAAGGACGCTCACTGGTAACCAAGACACTGAACACTTTCCAAGACCCGCTGAAGCCACTGGACATAAAGTTCAAGGTGGCAATTTTTCCTCATCAAACTTCAACACCATCCTGATCACTGCAGCAAGAGAAGAAGGAACCCCTTTCAGAGAGAAGATTAAACCCTGCTGTTTTGGTTGAACTTTCCTTGAAGCCTTAGTTTGACATTTTGTGTTTTAGTGTGAATGCAGGTTTCCCTTCCTCTTGCTGGCATTCAACCAGCCACCACCCAGCCATCACTCCCAGCATACCCCCTCCTGCGGTCAAGAGGTGCAAGACCACTACCGGTACACAGCCCACATGTTGACTGCTGCAAGGTGTGTGAGAGTGGTTCCATGGCTTCTCCAGCAGGTTGTTCCCATTTTCCCCAGCTGATACCAGCAAGAGCATCGGGCTGAAATCAAATATTCAAATTGAAGATCAAAAACATCCCTCTGGACTGAGCTTCAATATGATATCCGAAATCAGTCCCGTTATGGGCCCAGATGAACCCAAAACCCATCAGCAATAGAAATTCACAAAGACAAATGGTTACTTAAACAAAAGTTGCTTTTAATTTTCATTAAACATAAAAACAGGATCAAACTTTAACTTACTCTTAACTTAACCTAACTTAACCCCCTTCTAATGCTAAGCACATGTGTATGTAATGTGTTTGTAAGTTCAGAAAAATTCTTTGATTCACAGTCCAACCTCACTTCCAATTCCTCCAAGTTCACCGGTCTCAGACAATTCTTATACTGTGCACAAAATTTAACATTTATGAATCTTCACCAGGCTTTGATGCTTGAAAGGTAAATAGTTACCGCTCAGGAAGGTTTTTGTTGGTTTTCAGAGATTTATTGCTCGTTGGACACCCACAACTGATTCCTTCTGATCAGCCACTTCAGTGTCTTGTTGAAGAAACTTGCCCCATCAGGATTTTTCAGGTCACCACAAAGCTCTTTTTGTTTCCCTTTTTTCAAGTGAAACATTATGCAGCCAGCTATCCCCTCTTGTTTGGACCACAAGGGCTTTGACCAGGCTGAAATAAGAACCTGTCTTCAAAATGGAATTTTTCCTCAAGCTTGCCTGCTTGTCCTGTTCCAGGCCCAGCTGCTGCTGCTGAACTGTCGATCTGAATTTTCTCTCTCTCTCTCACTCGGAAAGTGATGATCCTCTTAGAACAGCAAAGCGGACCCAATCTTCTAAGTTTGTTCATCTTGCTTTCCAAAACAATAATCCATTACTCCACAGCATGTCCAATTAACACTTACTTGTGAACTCTTTATAGGCATTCTTCAGTTTTCGCAAAGGTACCCGGAGCCTGACTGTCTGGCACCCCAAATTAGATCAGTTTTGAAGTGTTTGCATCTGTATGTGACCCAACTAAAAACCCCACAATCTTATCTCCTCCAAAGCATATCTATATTCAATATAAAACACAACATAATCTGTCACAGTCCAAATACATGTCTATCCAATTTCTTAGAACACCTTCCAATAACTTACCCATTGGCTCATTGGCCTATAATTTCCCAGATTATTTTTAGAGCCTTTTTTAAACAATTGAACAACACAAGCTACCCTACAATCCTCTGGTGTATCACCTGTGGCTAAAGGGTTGTGGTGGAGGCTTGGACAACAGTGGCTTTTAAAAGACTTTTAGACAGGCACAGGGATACAAGAAATATAGAGGGTGTGAGGTAGGTAAGGTTTAGTGTGCTGAGTACATTTCTATCGGTTGGTGCATCATTGTGTAATGTTCTATGCTCCAAATACATCTGTCAGGGCCCCTGCAATTTCTACACTCATCTTCCTCAAGGCCCAAGGGAATACCTTTCAGAACCTGGGGATTTATCCATCCTTACCCTGTCAGCTTGCTACAACCAATGAAGCATCATTTCTTTCTTTCCCCACTTTGGGATTTGCTGCTTGATGTTTCACTCCCAAGAGTGCTCTGACAACTTCCCGAGTCAAACAGGTGATTATCCTAATTTAACACAGTCAGTACTGGAGAAACTCAGCCAGTCTCGCAGCATCCATCGGAGGTAAAGATATATCACCGACGTTTTGGGCCTGAGCCCTTCTTCAAGGTATTAAAATATACAAATTGGAGGAACAACACCTCATCTTCCATCTGGGCTCCATTTAACCTGATGACATTAACATTGACCTCTGGTTTTTGTTAAACAGCCCCCCCATCCCCCATCAATCTTTGTTGCCCTGTTTGCTTTTCTCTAGCATGCTGTCTCACTCTCTCTCTATCTCTATTCTCTCCCCCTTTCCCTCTGTTTCCTTTCACAGAGCCAAAATCAACTCTCACCTTTCCTCTTATATCCAGTTTACGTCATTTGGTCTGGACTCCTCCCCCTCCCATTCTTTCCCCCTTTCTCTCCCAATCTTATTCAGGTGCCTGCATACTTTTTGTTTATTAAAACATGGGACTGGTTGAGTTTCTCCAGCATTTACTGTGTGTTTTCAATACAATCACAGTTCTCGCAGACTTCCATGCTCGATGTTCCTGATTTCTCTCCTTACTCCCTTCATCATTTTAAATTCCAGCATCTGCTGCCTCCTGTGTGTCTGAAGCAATTCAGATTTAGTCTGGCTGATGAGAGAGTACCAATGCTCTCCCAACACACGGGCCATAGTTATTGCATCAATTCAGAATAGAATCGCCAGGTCTTATTGGTTTCAACAGGTGTCTGCTGCACTGAATCACCTGAACCAGTGGTGAGGACTTAGGGGTTTGTCTGCTGTTCAGTGAAGGTGGAATCCCTTTGTTAAATCATGGCTTCCAGACCACTGTGTGGCAAAGCATCACTTTATTAGTTCAAGTTTAGTTTAGGTATATAGCACAATAACAGGCCCTTCCAGCCTACGAGCTCGGCCACCCAAATTCCCCAATTAACATTCAATGTTTTTGAAGGGGGGGGGGGCGAGGAGGAAACCAAAAAGTCTGCAGATGCTGTGATTGTAGTTTACAGAAAAATGCTGGAGAAAGGAGGGGGAGGGGGGCGTGGCAAGATGGCGTAGAGACTAGATGTGTAATCCCTGCTCTCTCTGGTCAGACTTTTAAGTGCCTGTTTTTTAACCTTTTATTTTTAATTTTAAAACTTTAATTTTTAGTTTGATATTTTGGTGAGCCATTATGGCTGCTAATGCAAAAAAAAATTAAGCCTCAATTACAAAAGAAAATATAGTTTAGAAGTGCAGAAGAATTGGGGCCTAAACGACTTGAAACAGCCTCGGATCCATTTTCAGCGATCCCCAAGCTTCAACGATCGCCAGTGGGGACAAAAGTTAAGGTAACAGCTACTCACCAGTCTTAAGATGGCGCTGATTTGACCCATTCTGCGGAGGAAGGAGTGCGCTCCTGAGAATTCAGGCACGAGCCTGGAGGTTTGTTTCAATGAACACCCCCGATGGAAGAAACGGGAGTGCAGAGGAAGAGGTTTGTGACAGCAGACACCAATCTACAGTGACTGTGGGCTTGGGTGGCGCTGTTAATTACGGAGAACTCCGTAATTTTATGAAAAAATGGTCTGCGGGGGGATGGCAGCGACGACCCCCTGAGGAATTCGGGGGTCACTGGGTGTCCAAACTCACAGCAAAATGACTAGAATGCTGTCTTTTGAAGAACAACTAGAAGAGGACTTACCTTACTCTACCACTGCACAGGAAATGGAAGAAGAACTGGAAGAAAGTGAGTTACAAATTACGGAACAGGATTCTGCATTTCAAACTGCACTTCAGCCTGCTTGAAGTTATTGCTTTTTTGGATGTTATTACTGATCAATTGAACCAGCTGATTCAAATGAATACTGATATAAGTTCAGACCTAACTGTGGTTAAGGCAGAAGTTAAAGAAAATCGGGAAAACTTTTAAAAAAATTTAAAGCATTTTCTGAATATAAATAATAGGTACAATCCAATACAGAAACAATAGTAAAGGTTGAAAAATCAATTAAAGATTTAGGAGCCCGGGAAAAAGAGTTAACAAAAAAAAATAGACTATTTGGAAAATCAAAGCAGAAGAAACAATGGGAAAATTGTGGTTTTTCCAGAAGGTATAGAAGGTCAAGATCCTGTCAAATTTTTTAAAAATTGGATTTCCCAGATGTTGGGGGAAGAGTCTTTTCCTGATGGATTGGTATTGGAAAGACCACATAGAACTTTAAGAAGAACACCCTTACCTGGTCAACCTCCAAGAGCTGTGATAGTTCGTTGTTTGAACTGTTTGGACAGAGAGACATTTCTTCAACTTGCAGTTCAAAATGCAAGACAAAGGCAAGCTCCAATGATGGTTCAGAATAGTAGAGTTTTCATCTACCCTGATTTGAGTCAAGATGTCATCAGACGCCAACGTGAATTTAATTCAGTTAAAAATGTTTTATGGCGTAAAGGTTACAAATTTGCTTTTCATTATCCTGCTGTGTTGAAAGTGTTTTATGGAAACTATCAGTCTCAATTCTTTGAGAGTGAGCATGAAGCAATGTTTTTTGCTAATTCATTACCGGATGTCAGAGGACAAAGAAGAAGTTCATCCTTATCTCTTAAAGGAAAATCTGATGGACTTGGAAATGGGAAAAATGGCAGAAGTGGAAAGAACGGAAATGGAAAGCTTTCACCTACTCTTGAAATGAGTTCATCTTCTGGATTGGAATTTGTTGGTCATCAGTCACTAGTGGGTAATCCACACCAAGTTTTTTAGGGAGTTACTACCTTTTGGTTTTTTTTTGTTGTTTTTCTTTTCTCTTATTAACGAATATTATTTTTATTTGGAGGGTCTATATATTTTAATTTGAGGGTTCTATATAAAAAATTCTTTTTTTTTTCTTTGTTATTATTAATTTTGTGATTATTTTTGGTATTTAGCAATTGTGTTAGATATGTCGAATTTGAAATTTGCTACCTTGAATGTTCAGGGATTAAACAACCCGATCAAGTGTAAGCGAGTTTTGGCTTACATTGAAAAGATGAAGATTGATATTGCTTTTTTTACAGGAGACACATTTGAATGAAAAAGAAAGTATGAAGTTGAAGAGGGACTGGGTTGGACATGCTTTTTCTTCCTCATTTAACTCCAAAGCTAAGGGAGTAGCAATTTTGATACATAAAAATTTATCTTTTGAATTACAATCAATGGAAAAGAATGCAGGATGTATTCTTAAGTTGAATTGTAAAGTTTTTAATGAATTTTGGACTTTACTTAACATTTATGCACTGAATGGGATGATGAAGCATTTATTTCGAATACATTTCTGCTTCTGGGACAAGCTAATGAAAATGTTCTGGCTGGAGGAGATTTTAACTGTTTTGGAACCTTTATTAGATAAACTTCCAAAAAATGTTAAAAAATCTAAACTGGCAATTCAAATTCGAGCTTTGATGAAAGATCTTAATTTAGTGGATATTTGGCGACGTCTCAACCCAACAGAGAAGGATTTCTCTTTTTATTCATTTAGACATAAATCTTTTTCTAGAATTGATTTTTTAGTTTTGGCACATTTACAGGGGAAAATATTGCAAGCAGAATATAAAAGTAGAGTAATTTCAGATCATTCTTTGTTGTATTTTACTTATGAGAGTTCTGAAAATATTCATGCAGCTTCTCGTTGGAGATTTAATACGATGTTAAAAAAAGCGGAATTTATCGAATTTTTTAAAAAACAAATCAATTTATTTTTGGAAGAAAATGTTAACTCTGTTCAGAGTATATTTATATTGTGGGATGCTATGAAAGCGTACTTGAGAGGTCAAATAATTAGTTAAACCTCTGTAAAAAGAATTATTTGACCGAGAGCCTTGAATTAGAGAAACAGATTGATGAATTAAAAAAGGAATTTCAGAGAGATGCGACAGAACAGCAGAAGATAAGTGTTGTCTAGATTGAAATTGAAATATAATACATTGCAATCTTATCAATTTGAATGCTTGATTAAATTATCTAAACAACGGTATTAGGAATGGGGTGAGAAAGCACATAAGGTATTTGCATGGCAGTTAAAGAAAGAACAGGTATCAAGGGTTATTAATGCAGTTAGACGAAATTTGACTATTACTTACAAACCTTGTGAGATTAATGATGAGTTTCATTCATTTTATAAGAAATTATATTCTTCTGAGGAAAAACAGGAGAGCGGTTTGATTGACTCCTTTTTATCGGTGTTGAAATTACTGATACTAGGAGAAGAAGACATATTGGAGCTGGAGGCTCCTTTCACTGATTTAGAAATTAAATTGGCTATGTTGGAAATGCCGAGTGGAAAATCACCTGGTGATTATGGGTTTTCGGTTGAATTTTATAAGGCATTTTATGATGATTTATCTACAGTGTTTGGAGATGTGTTATGACAGATTAAGGAACATTATGATCTACCTGAATCATGCTCTAGTGCCTTAATTACTGTAATTCCTAAGAAGGATAGAGATCCGTTAAAGGTGTCTTCATATAGACCAATTTCTTTGTTGAATGTAGACTATAAAATAATAGCTAAAGTATTAGTGAATCGATTGGCTAAATTTTTACCTAAATTGATACATGTTGATTAAACAGGTTTCATATAGAATAGATATGCTTCAGATAATATTCTTCCTGTGATTAGTTTGATTAATAAATATCAACAGTGTCC
The DNA here is from genome assembly GCF_036971445.1 of Narcine bancroftii. Lineage (NCBI taxonomy): Eukaryota > Metazoa > Chordata > Chondrichthyes > Torpediniformes > Narcinidae > Narcine > Narcine bancroftii. The sequence goes on along the minus strand of NW_027212101.1, from coordinate 905 downwards.
TGACCATCTGATGGTGATATCTCTCGATGCAGAAAAGGCTTTTGATAGAGTTGAATGGAACTTTTTATTTAAAGTTTTAGAGAAATTTAAGTTTGGTCCCTCTTTTATTGGTTGGATTAAAGCTTTATACAATAAACCAATAGCCAGAGTATTGACAAATGGTCAGATCTTGGAACCTTTTAAATTAACTTGTTCAGCTCGACAAGGTTGTCCTTTGTCTCCAGCTTTGTTTGCGTTAGTAATTGAACCTTTAGCACAGTTGATACAACAAAATACACAGATACAAGGTATGAGAGTTTTAGACGAGGAGTATAAAATTAATTTATTTGCTGATGATGTACTGGTGTATTTAATAAACCCAGCTCAGTCACTTTTACACTTGAAGGAGTGTTTAACACAATATGGATCTTTGTCTGGATATAAAGTTAACTGGGAAAAAAGTGAAATTTTACCAATAGGTGAAAGAGATTATTCAGTTTATAAGAATATTATTAATTTGAAGTGGACTGATAGAATTAAATATTTGGGTATAAATGTGGATGTTGATTATCAATCTTTATATAAATTTAATTATGTACCGTTAATGAAAAAGATCAAAGATGATTTGATTAAGTGGAAGGATCGTCCTATAAATTTAATTGGAAGAATAAATACAATTAAAATGAATATTTTTCCACATATACAATATTTGTTTCAGTCAATTCCGTGTTTACTTAATAAGAACTGTTTTTGAGATTTAAATAAAATGGTTAGGGAATTTTTATGGAAGGGTAAATTTCTGATAGTAGCTTTGAATAAATTAACTTGGAAATATGCATTAGGGGGATTATGTCTACCACATTTTCAAAATTATTATGAGGCAGCTCAATTTAAATTTATTAGTTCATTAATGGATTTGGAACAGC
>NW_027212100.1:0-53944 GCF_036971445.1 Narcine bancroftii | reverse complement strand
TCTGATTCCCTGCCACTGATTCCCTGCCCCTGATTCCCCAATTCTGATTCCCCATATCTGATTCCCCGCCTCTGTTTCCCCGCCTCTGATTCCCCATATCTGATTCCCTGCCTCTGATTCCCCAACTCTGATTCACCGCCTCTGATTCCCCAGCTCTGAATGCCCGCCTCTGATTCCCCGCGTCTGATTCCCTGCCTCTGATTCCCCGCCTTGATTCCCCATCTCTGATTCACAACCTCTGATTCCCCACCTCTGATTCCCTATATTTGATTCCCCGCCTCTGTTTCCCCGCCTCTGATTCGCAACCTCTAATTCCCCACCTCTGATTCCCCATATCTGATTCCCCGCCTCTGTTACCCTGCCTCTGATTCCCGGCCTCTGTTTCCCCATATCTGATTCCCCTCCTCTGATTCCCCAACTCTGATTCCCCGCCTCTGATTCCCCAGCTCTGATTCCCCGCCTTTTATTCCCGGCCTCTGATTCCCTGCCACTGATTCCCCGCCCCTGATTCCCCACCTCTGATTCCCCATATCTGATTCCCCGCCTCTGTTTCCCCAGCTCTGATTCCCCACCTCTGATTCCCCAGCTCTGATTCCCTGCCACTGATTCCCCGCACCTGATTCCCCACCTCTGATTTCCCATATCTGATTCCCCGCCTCTGTTTCCCCAGCTCTGATTCCCTGCCTCTGATTCCCTGCCCTGATTCCCCATCTCTGTTTCACCGCCTTTGATTCGCCACCTCTGATTCCCCATATCTGATTCCCCGCCTCTGTTTCCCCGCCTCTGATTCCCTGCCTCTGATTCCCAACCTCTGATTCCACACCTCTGATTCCCCATATCTGATTCCCCGCCTCTATTTCCCCATATCTGATTCCCCGCCTCTGATTCCCCAACTCTGATTCCCCGCCTCTGATTCCCCAGCTCTGATTCCCCGCCTCTGATTCCCGGCGTCCGATTCCCTGCCTCTGATTCCCCGCCTCTGATTCCCCATCTCTGATTCTCCATATCTGATTCCCCGCCTCTGAATCCCCATCTCTGATTCCCGGACTCTGATTCCCCTCCTCTGATTCCCGGCCTCTTATTCCCAGCATCTGATTCCCTGCCTCTGATTCCCGGCCTCTGATTCCCCGCTTCTGATTCTGATTCCCTGCCTCTGATTCCCCATCTCTGATTCCGCACATCTGATTCCCTGCCTCTGATTCCCCACCTCTGATTCCCCATATCTGATTCCCCGCCTCTGTTTCCCTGCCTCTGATTCCCCGCCTCTGTTTCCCTATATCTAATTCCCCACCTCTGATGCCCCAACTCTGATTCCCCGCCTCTGATTCCCCAGCTCTGATTCCCAGCCTCTGATTCCCTGCATCCGATTCCCCATATCTGATTCCCCGCCTCTGTTTCCCCGCCTCTGATTCCCCGCCTCTGTTTCCCCATATCTGATTCCCGCCTCTGATTCCCAACTATGATTCCCCGCCTCTGATTCCCCAGCTCTGATTCCCTGCCTCTGATTCCCCGCGTTCTATTCCCTGCCTCTGATTCCCCGCCTGTGATTCCCCATCACTGATTCACCACCTCTGATTCCCTACCTCTGGTTCCCCATATCTAATTCCCCGCCTCTGTTTGCCCGCCTCTGATTCCCCGCCTCTGTTTCCCCATATCTGATTCCCCGCCTCTGAATCCCCAACTCTGATTCCCTGCCTCAGATTACCCAGCTCTGATTCCCCGCCTTTGATTCCCCCCGTCTGATTCCCAGCCTCTGAATCCCCGTGTATGATTTCCTTCCTCTGATTCCCCGCCTCTGATTCCCCATCTCTGATTCACCGCCTCTGATACCCCACCTCTGATTCCCCATCTCTGATTCCGCACATCCAATTCCCTGCCTCTGATTCCCCAACTCTGATTCCCCACCTCTGATTCCCCAGCTCTGATTCCCCGCCTCAGATTCCCCGCGTCTGATTCCCTGCCTCTGATTCCCCGCCTCTGATTCCCCGCCTCTGATTCCCCAACTCTGATTCCCCGCTTCTGATTCCCCAGCTCTGAATCCCCGCCTCTGATTCCCCGCATCTGATTCCCTGCCTCTGATTCCCCGCCTCTGATTCCCCATCTGTGATTCACAACCTCTGATGCCCCACCTCTGATTCCCCATATCTGATTCCCCGCCTCTGTTTCCCCGCCTCTGATTCCCCGCCTCTGATTCCCCATATCTGATTCCCCGCCTCTGATTGCCCACCTCTGATTCCCCGCGTCTGATACCCTGCCTCTGATTCCCCGCCTCTGATTCCCCATCTCTGATTCACCACCTCTGATTCCCGGCCTCTGATTCCCCGCCTCTGATTCCCCGCCTCTGATTCCCTGCCTCTGATTCCCCATCTCCGATTCCGCACATCTGATTCCCTTCCTCTGATTCCCCGCCTCTGATTTTCCGCCTCTGATTCCCTGCCTCTGATTCCCAACCTCGGATTCCCTACCTCTGATTCCCCATATCTGATTCCCCGCCTCTGTTTCCCCGCCTCTGATTCCCCGCCTCTGATTGCCAACTCTGATTCCCCGCCTCTGATTCCCCAGCTCTGATTCCCCGTGTTTGATTCCCTGCCTCTGATTCCCTGCCCTGATTCCCCATCTCTGTTTCACCGCCTTTGATTCGCCACCTCTGATTCCCCATATCTGATTCCCCGCCTCTGTTTCCCCGACTCTGATTCCCTGCCTCTGATTCCCAACCTCTGATTCCACACCTCTGATTCCCCATATCTGATTCCCCGCCTCTATTTCCCCATATCTGATTCCCCGCCTCTGATTCCCCAACTCTGATTCCCCGCCTCTGATTCCCCAGCTCTGATTCCCCGACTCTGATTCCCGGCATCCGATTCCCTGCCTCTGATTCCCCGCCTCTGATTCCCCATCTCTGATTCCCCGCCTCTGATTCCCTGTGTCTGATTCCCTGCCTTTGATTCCCCGCCTCTGATTCCCCGCCTCTGATTCCCTGCCACTGATTCCCTGCCCCTGATTCCCCACCTCTGATTCCCCACATCTGATTCCCCGCCTCTGTTTTCCCGCCTCTGATTCCCCGCCTCTGATTCCCCATATCTGATTCCCTGCCTCTGATTCCCCAACTCTGATTCCCCGCATCTGATTCCCCAGCTCTGAATCCCCGCCTCTGATTCCCCGCGTCTGATTCCCTGCCTCTGATTCCCCGCCTTGATTCCCCATCTCTGATTCACAACCTCTGATTCCCCACCTCTGATTCCCTATATTTGATTCCCCGCCTCTGTTTCCCCGCCTCTGATTCCCCGCCTCTGATTCCCCATATCTGATTCCCCGCCTCTGATTGCCCACCTCTGATTCCCAGCCTCTGATTCGCCAGCTCTGATTCCCCGCCTCTGATTCCCCGCATCTGATTCCCTGCCTCTGATTCCCCGCCTCTGATTCCCCATCTCTGATTCACCGCCTTTGATTCGCCACCTCTGATTCCCCATATCTGATTCCCCACCTCTGATTCCCGGCCTCTTATTTGCAGCATCTGATTCCCGGCCTCTGATTCCCGGCCTCTGATTCCCCGCTTCTGATTCTGATTCCCTGCCTCTTATTCCCCATCTCTGATTCCGCACATCTGATTCCCTGCCTCTGATTCCCCACCTCTGACTCCCCATATCTGATTCCCCGCCTCTGTTTCCCCGCCTCTGATTCCCCGCCTCTGTTTCCCTATATCTAATTCCCCACCTCTGATGCCCCAACTCTGATTCCCCGCCTCTGATTCCCCAGCTCTGATTCCCCGCCTCTGATTCCCTGCATCCGATTCCCCATATCTGATTCCCCGCCTCTGTTTCACCGCCTCTGATTCCCCGCCTCTGTTTCCCCATATCTGATTCCCGCCTCTGATTCACAACTATGAATCCCCTCCTCTGATTCCCCAGCTCTGATTACCAGCCTCTGATTCCCCGCGTCCTATTCCCTGCCTCTGATTCCCCGCCTGTGATTCCCCATCACTGATTCACCACCTCTGATTCCCTACCTCTGATTCCCCATATCTAATTCCCCGCCTCTGTTTGCCCGCCTCTGATTCCCCGCCTCTGTTTCCCCATATCTGATTCCCCGCCTCTGAATACCCAACTCTGATTCCCTGCCTCAGATTCCCCAACTCTGATTCCCCGCCTTTGATTCCCCCCGTCTGATTCCCAGCCTCTGAATCCCCGTGTCTGATTTCCTGCCTCTGATTCCCCGCCTCTGATTCCCCATCTCTGATTCACCGCCTCTGATTCCCCACCTCTGATTCCCCCTCTCTGATTCCGCACATCCAATTCCCTGCCTCTGATTCCCCAACTCTGATTCCCCACCTCTGATTCCCCAGCTCTGATTCCCCGCCTCAGATTCCCCGCGTCTAATTCCCTGCCTCTGATTCCCCGCCTCTGATTCCCTGCCTCTGATTCCCCATATCTGATTCCCCGCCTCTGATTCCCCAACTCTGATTCCCCGCTTCTGATTCCCCAGCTCTGAATCCCCGCCTCTGATTCCCCGCGTCTGATTCCCTGCCTCTGATTCCCCGCCTCTGATTCCCCATCTGTGATTCACAACCTCTGATGCCCCACCTCTGATTCCCCATATCTGATTCCCTGCCTCTGTTTCCCCGCCTCTGATTCCCCACCTCTGTTTCCCCATATCTGATTCCCCGCCTCTGATTCCCCAACTCTAATAAACCGCCTCTGATTCCCCAGCTCTGATTCCCCGCCTCTGATTCCCCGCATCTGATTCCCTGCCTCTGATTCCCCGCCTCTGATTCCAGGCCTCTGATTCCCAGCATCTGATTCCGGCCTCTGATTCCCGGCCTCTGATTCCCTTCTTCTGATTCTGATTCCCTGCCTCTGATTCCCCATATCTGATTCCCCGCCTCTGTTTCCCCGCCTCTGATTCCCCGCCTCTGATTCCCAACTCTGATTCCCCGCCTCTGATTCCCCAGCTCTGATTCCCCGTGTTTGATTCCCTGCCTCTGATTCCCTGCCCTGATTCCCCATCTCTGTTTCACCGCCTTTGATTCGCCACCTCTGATTCCCCATATCTGATTCCCCGCCTCTGTTTCCCCGACTCTGATTCCCTGCCTCTGATTCCCAACCTCTGATTCCACACCTCTGATTCCCCATATCTGATTCCCCGCCTCTATTTCCCCATATCTGATTCCCCGCCTCTGATTCCCCAACTCTGATTCCCCGCCTCTGATTCCCCAGCTCTGATTCCCCGACTCTGATTCCCGGCATCCGATTCCCTGCCTCTGATTCCCCGCCTCTGATTCCCCATCTCTGATTCCCCGCCTCTGATTCCCCGTGTCTGATTCCCTGCCTTTGATTCCCCTCCTCTGATTCCCCGCCTCTGATTCCCTGCCACTGATTCCCTGCCCCTGATTCCCCACCTCTGATTCCCCACATCTGATTCCCCGCCTCTGTTTCCCTGCCTCTGATTCCCCGCCTCTGATTCCCCATATCTGATTCCCTGCCTCTGATTCCCCAACTCTGATTCCCCGCCTCTGATTCCCCAGCTCTGAATCCCCGCCTCTGATTCCCCGCGTCTGATTCCCTGCCTCTGATTCCCCGCCTTGATTCCCCATCTCTGATTCACAACCTCTGATTCCCCACCTCTGATTCCCTATATTTGATTCCCCGCCTCTGTTTCCCCGCCTCTGATTCCCCGCCTCTGATTCCCCATATCTGATTCCCCGCCTCTGATTGCCCACCTCTGATTCCCAGCCTCTGATTCGCCAGCTCTGATTCCCCGCCTCTGATTCCGCGCATCTGATTCCCTGCCTCTGATTCCCCGCCTCTGATTCCCCATCTCTGATTCACCGCCTTTGATTCGCCACCTCTGATTCCCCATATCTGATTCCCCACCTCTGATTCCCGGCCTCTTATTCCCAGCATCTGATTCCCGGCCTCTGATTCCCGGCCTCTGATTCCCCGCTTCTGATTCTGATTCCCTGCCTCTTATTCCCCATCTCTGATTCCGCACATCTGATTCCCTGCCTCTGATTCCCCACCTCTGATTCCCCATATCTGATTCCCCGCCTCTGTTTCCCCGCCTCTGATTCCCCGCCTCTGTTTCCCTATATCTAATTCCCCACCTCTGATGCCCCAACTCTGATTCCCCGCCTCTGATTCCCCAGCTCTGATTCCCCGCCTCTGATTCCCTGCATCCGATTCCCCATATCTGATTCCCCGCCTCTGTTTCACCGCATCTGATTCCCCGCCTCTGTTTCCCCATATCTGATTCCCGCCTCTGATTCCCAACTATGAATCCCCTCCTCTGATTCCCCAGCTCTGATTCCCTGCCTCTGATTCCCCGCGTCCTATTCCCTGCCTCTGATTCCCCGCCTGTGATTCCCCATCACTGATTCACCACCTCTGATTCCCTACCTCTGATTCCCCATATCTAATTCCCCGCCTCTGTTTGCCCGCCTCTGATTCCCCGCCTCTGTTTCCCCATATCTGATTCCCCGCCTCTGAATCCCCAACTCTGATTCCCTGCCTCAGATTCCCCAGCTCTGATTCCCCGCCTTTGATTCCCCCCGTCTGATTCCCAGCCTCTGAATCCCCGTGTCTGATTTCCTGCCTCTGATTCCCCGCCTCTGACTCCCCATCTCTGATTCACCGCCTCTGATTCCCCACCTCTGATTACCCCTCTCTGATTCCGCACATCCAATTCCCTGCCTCTGATTCCCCAACTCTGATTCCCCACCTCTGATTCACCAGCTCTGATTCCCCGCCTCAGATTCCCCAACTCTGATTCCCCGCTTCTGATTCCCCAGCTCTGAATCCCCGCCTCTGATTCCCCATATCTGATTCCCCGCCTCTGATTCCCCAACTCTGATTCCCCGCTTCTGATTCCCCATATCTGATTCCCTGCCTCTGATTCCCCAACTCTGATTCACCGCCTCTGATTCCCCAGCTCTGAATCCCCGCCTCTGATTCCCCGTGTCTGATTCCCTGCCTCTGATTCCCCGCCTTGATTCGCCATCTCTGATTCACAACCTCTGATTCCCCACCTCTGATTCCCTATATTTGATTCCCCGCCTCTGTTTCCCCGCCTCTGATTCGCAACCTCTAATTCCCCACCTCTGATTCCCCATATCTGATTCCCCGCCTCTGTTACCCTGCCTCTGATTCCCGGCCTCTGTTTCCCCATATCTGATTCCCCTCCTCTGATTCCCCAACTCTGATTCCCCGCCTCTGATTCCCCAGCTCTGATTCCCCGCCTTTTATTCCCGGCCTCTGATTCCCTGCCACTGATTCCCCGCCCCTGATTCCCCACCTCTGATTCCCCATATCTGATTCCCCGCCTCTGTTTCCCCAGCTCTGATTCCCCACCTCTGATTCCCCAGCTCTGATTCCCTGCCACTGATTCCCCGCCCCTGATTCCCCACCTCTGATTTCCCATATCTGATTCCCCGCCTCTGTTTCCCCAGCTCTGATTCCCTGCCTCTGATTCCCTGCCCTGATTCCCCATCTCTGTTTCACCGCCTTTGATTCGCCACCTCTGATTCCCCATATCTGATTCCTCGCCTCTATTTCCCCATATCTGATTCCCCGCCTCTGATTCCCCAACTCTGATTCCCTGCCTCTGATTCCCCAGCTCTGATTCCCCGACTCTGATTCCCGGAGTCCGATTCCCTGCCTCTGATTCCCCGCCTCTGATTCCCCATCTCTGATTCCCCGCCTCCGATTCCCCGTGTCTGATTCCCTGCCTCTGATTCCCCGCCTCTGATTCCCCGCCTCTGATTCCCTGCCACTGATTCCCTGCCCCTGATTCCCCAATTCTGATTCCCCATATCTGATTCCCCGCCTCTGTTTCCCCGCCTCTGATTCCCCATATCTGATTCCCTGCCTCTGATTCCCCAACTCTGATTCACCGCCTCTGATTCCCCAGCTCTGAATGCCCGCCTCTGATTCCCCGCGTCTGATTCCCTGCCTCTGATTCCCCGCCTTGATTCCCCATCTCTGATTCACAACCTCTGATTCCCCACCTCTGATTCCCTATATTTGATTCCCCGCCTCTGTTTCCCCGCCTCTGATTCGCAACCTCTAATTCCCCACCTCTGATTCCCCATATCTGATTCCCCGCCTCTGTTACCCTGCCTCTGATTCCCGGCCTCTGTTTCCCCATATCTGATTCCCCTCCTCTGATTCCCCAACTCTGATTCCCCGCCTCTGATTCCCCAGCTCTGATTCCCCGCCTTTTATTCCCGGCCTCTGATTCCCTGCCACTGATTCCCCGCCCCTGATTCCCCACCTCTGATTCCCCATATCTGATTCCCCGCCTCTGTTTCCCCAGCTCTGATTCCCCACCTCTGATTCCCCAGCTCTGATTCCCTGCCACTGATTCCCCGCCCCTGATTCCCCACCTCTGATTTCCCATATCTGATTCCCCGCCTCTGTTTCCCCAGCTCTGATTCCCTGCCTCTGATTCCCTGCCCTGATTCCCCATCTCTGTTTCACCGCCTTTGATTCGCCACCTCTGATTCCCCATATCTGATTCCCCGCCTCTGCTTCCCCGCCTCTGATTCCCTGCCTCTGATTCCCAACCTCTGATTCCACACCTCTGATTCCCCATATCTGATTCCCCGCCTCTATTTCCCCATATCTGATTCCCCGCCTCTGATTCCCCAACTCTGATTCCCCGCCTCTGATTCCCCAGCTCTGATTCCCCGCCTCTGATTCCCGGCGTCCGATTCCCTGCCTCTGATTCCCCGCCTCTGATTCCCCATCTCTGATTCTCCATATCTGATTCCCCGCCTCTGAATCCCCATCTCTGATTCCCGGACTCTGATTCCCCTCCTCTGATTCCCGGCCTCTTATTCCCAGCATCTGATTCCCTGCCTCTGATTCCCGGCCTCTGATTCCCCGCTTCTGATTCTGATTCCCTGCCTCTGATTCCCCATCTCTGATTCCGCACATCTGATTCCCTGCCTCTGATTCCCCACCTCTGATTCCCCATATCTGATTCCCCGCCTCTGTTTCCCTGCCTCTGATTCCCCGCCTCTGTTTCCCTATATCTAATTCCCCACCTCTGATGCCCCAACTCTGATTCCCCGCCTCTGATTCCCCAGCTCTGATTCCCCGCCTCTGATTCCCTGCATCCGATTCCCCATATCTGATTCCCCGCCTCTGTTTCCCCGCCTCTGATTCCCCGCCTCTGTTTCCCCATATCTGATTCCCGCCTCTGATTCCCAACTATGATTCCCCGCCTCTGATTCCCCAGCTCTGATTCCCTGCCTCTGATTCCCCGCGTTCTATTCCCTGCCTCTGATTCCCCGCCTGTGATTCCCCATCACTGATTCACCACCTCTGATTCCCTACCTCTGGTTCCCCATATCTAATTCCCCGCCTCTGTTTGCCCGCCTCTGATTCCCCGCCTCTGTTTCCCCATATCTGATTCCCCGCCTCTGAATCCCCAACTCTGATTCCCTGCCTCAGATTACCCAGCTCTGATTCCCCGCCTTTGATTCCCCCCGTCTGATTCCCAGCCTCTGAATCCCCGTGTATGATTTCCTGCCTCTGATTCCCCGCCTCTGATTCCCCATCTCTGATTCACCGCCTCTGATACCCCACCTCTGATTCCCCATCTCTGATTCCGCACATCCAATTCCCTGCCTCTGATTCCCCAACTCTGATTCCCCACCTCTGATTCCCCAGCTCTGATTCCCCGCCTCAGATTCCCCGCGTCTGATTCCCTGCCTCTGATTCCCCGCCTCTGATTCCCTGCCTCTGATTCCCCATATCTGATTCCCCGCCTCTGATTCCCCAACTCTGATTCCCCGCTTCTGATTCCCCAGCTCTGAATCCCCGCCTCTGATTCCCCGCATCTGATTCCCTGCCTCTGATTCCCCGCCTCTGATTCCCCATCTGTGATTCACAACCTCTGATGCCCCACCTCTGATTCCCCATATCTGATTCCCCGCCTCTGTTTCCCCGCCTCTGATTCCCCGCCTCTGATTCCCCATATCTGATTCCCCGCCTCTGATTGCCCACCTCTGATTCCCCGCGTCTGATACCCTGCCTCTGATTCCCCGCCTCTGATTCCCCATCTCTGATTCACCACCTCTGATTCCCGGCCTCTGATTCCCCGCCTCTGATTCCCCGACTCTGATTCCCTGCCTCTGATTCCCCATCTCCGATTCCGCACATCTGATTCCCTTCCTCTGATTCCCCGCCTCTGATTTTCCGCCTCTGATTCCCTGCCTCTGATTCCCCATCTGTGATTCACAACCTCTGATGCCCCACCTCTGATTCCCCATATCTGATTCCCCGCCTCTGTTTCCCCGCCTCTGATTCCCCGCCTCTGATTCCCCATATCTGATTCCCCGCCTCTGATTGCCCACCTCTGATTCCCCGCGTCTGATACCCTGCCTCTGATTCCCCGCCTCTGATTCCCCATATCTGATTCCCCGCCTCTGTTTCCCCGCCTCTGATTCCCCGCCTCTGATTGCCAACTCTGATTCCCCACCTCTGATTCCCCAGCTCTGATTCCCCGTGTTTGATTCCCTGCCTCTGATTCCCTGCCCTGATTGCCCATCTCTGTTTCACCGCCTTTGATTCGCCACCTCTGATTCCCCATATCTGATTCCCCGCCTCTGTTTCCCCGACTCTGATTCCCTGCCTCTGATTCCCAACCTCTGATTCCACACCTCTGATTCCCCATATCTGATTCCCCGCCTCTATTTCCCCATATCTGATTCCCCGCCTCTGATTCCCCAACTCTGATTCCCCGCCTCTGATTCCCCAGCTCTGATTCCCCGACTCTGATTCCCGGCATCCGATTCCCTGCCTCTGATTCCCCGCCTCTGATTCCCCATCTCTGACTCCCCGCCTCTGATTCCCTGTGTCTGATTCCCTGCCTTTGATTCCCCGCCTCTGATTCCCCGCCTCTGATTCCCTGCCACTGATTCCCTGCCCCTGATTCCCCACCTCTGATTCCCCACATCTGATTCCCCGCCTCTGTTTCCCCGCCTCTGATTCCCCGCCTCTGATTCCCCATATCTGATTCCCTGCCTCTGATTCCCCAACTCTGATTCCCCGCATCTGATTCCCCAGCTCTGAATCCCCGCCTCTGATTCCCCGCGTCTGATTCCCTGCCTCTGATTCCCCGCCTTGATTCCCAATCTCTGATTCACAACCTCTGATTCCCCACCTCTGATTCCCTATATTTGATTCCCCGCCTCTGTTTCCCCGCCTCTGATTCCCCGCCTCTGATTCCCCATATCTGATTCCCCGCCTCTGATTGCCCACCTCTGATTCCCAGCCTCTGATTCGCCAGCTCTGATTCCCCGCCTCTGATTCCCCGCATCTGATTCCCTGCCTCTGATTCCCCGCCTCTGATTCCCCATCTCTGATTCACCGCCTTTGATTCGCCACCTCTGATTCCCCATATCTGATTCCCCACCTCTGATTCCCGGCCTCTTATTCGCAGCATCTGATTCCCGGCCTCTGATTCCCGGCCTCTGATTCCCCGCTTCTGATTCTGATTCCCTGCCTCTTATTCCCCATCTCTGATTCCGCACATCTGATTCCCTGCCTCTGATTCCCCACCTCTGACTCCCCATATCTGATTCCCCGCCTCTGTTTCCCCGCCTCTGATTCCCCGCCTCTGATTCCCTATATCTAATTCCCCACCTCTGATGCCCCAACTCTGATTCCCCGCCTCTGATTCCCCAGCTCTGATTCCCCGCCTCTGATTCCCTGCATCCGATTCCCCATATCTGATTCCCCGCCTCTGTTTCACCGCCTCTGATTCCCCGCCTCTGTTTCCCCATATCTGATTCCCGCCTCTGATTCACAACTATGAATCCCCTCCTCTGATTCCCCAGCTCTGATTCCCAGCCTCTGATTCCCCGCGTCCTATTCCCTGCCTCTGATTCCCCGCCTGTGATTCCCCATCACTGATTCACCACCTCTGATTCCCTACCTCTGATTCCCCATATCTAATTCCCCGCCTCTGTTTGCCCGCCTCTGATTCCCCGCCTCTGTTTCCCCATATCTGATTCCCCGCCTCTGAATACCCAACTCTGATTCCCTGCCTCAGATTCCCCAACTCTGATTCCCCGCCTTTGATTCCCCCCGTCTGATTCCCAGCCTCTGAATCCCCGTGTCTGATTTCCTGCCTCTGATTCCCCGCCTCTGATTCCCCATCTCTGATTCACCGCCTCTGATTCCCCACCTCTGATTCCCCCTCTCTGATTCCGCACATCCAATTCCCTGCCTCTGATTCCCCAACTCTGATTCCCCACCTCTGATTCCCCAGCTCTGATTCCCCGCCTCAGATTCCCCGCGTCTAATTCCCTGCCTCTGATTCCCCGCCTCTGATTCCCTGCCTCTGATTCCCCATATCTGATTCCCCGCCTCTGATTCCCCAACTCTGATTCCCCGCTTCTGATTCCCCAGCTCTGAATCCCCGCCTCTGATTCCCCGCGTCTGATTCCCTGCCTCTGATTCCCCGCCTCTGATTCCCCATCTGTGATTCACAACCTCTGATGCCCCACCTCTGATTCCCCATATCTGATTCCCTGCCTCTGTTTCCCCGCCTCTGATTCCCCACCTCTGTTTCCCCATATCTGATTCCCCGCCTCTGATTCCCCAACTCTAATAAACCGCCTCTGATTCCCCAGCTCTGATTCCCCGCCTCTGATTCCCCGCATCTGATTCCCTGCCTCTGATTCCCCGCCTCTGATTCCAGGCCTCTGATTCCCAGCATCTGATTCCGGCCTCTGATTCCCGGCCTCTGATTCCCTTCTTCTGATTCTGATTCCCTGCCTCTGATTCCCAATATCTGATTCCCCGCCTCTGTTTCCCCGCCTCTGATTCCTCGCCTCTGATTCCCAACTCTGATTCCCCGCCTCTGATTCCCCAGCTCTGATTCCCCGTGTTTGATTCCCTGCCTCTGATTCCCTGCCCTGATTCCCCATCTCTGTTTCACCGCCTTTGATTCGCCACCTCTGATTCCCCATATCTGATTCCCCGCCTCTGTTTCCCCGACTCTGATTCCCTGCCTCTGATTCCCAACCTCTGATTCCACACCTCTGATTCCCCATATCTGATTCCCCGCCTCTATTTCCCCATATCTGATTCCCCGCCTCTGATTCCCCAACTCTGATTCCCCGCCTCTGATTCCCCAGCTCTGATTCCCCGACTCTTATTCCCGGCATCCGATTCCCTGCCTCTGATTCCCCGCCTCTGATTCCCCATCTCTGATTCCCCGCCTCTGATTCCCCGTGTCTGATTCCCTGCCTTTGATTCCCCTCCTCTGATTCCCCGCCTCTGATTCCCTGCCACTGATTCCCTGCCCCTGATTCCCCACCTCTGATTCCCCACATCTGATTCCCCGCCTCTGTTTCCCCGCCTCTGATTCCCCGCCTCTGATTCCCCATATCTGATTCCCTGCCTCTGATTCCCCAACTCTGATTCCCCGCCTCTGATTCCCCAGCTCTGAATCCCCGCCTCTGATTCCCCGCGTCTGATTCCCTGCCTCTGATTCCCCGCCTTGATTCCCCATCTCTGATTCACAACCTCTGATTCCCCACCTCTGATTCCCTATATTTGATTCCCCGCCTCTGTTTCCCCGCCTCTGATTCCCCGCCTCTGATTCCCCATATCTGATTCCCCGCCTCTGATTGCCCACCTCTGATTCCCAGCCTCTGATTCGCCAGCTCTGATTCCCCGCCTCTGATTCCCCGCATCTGATTCCCTGCCTCTGATTCCCCGCCTCTGATTCCCCATCTCTGATTCACCGCCTTTGATTCGCCACCTCTGATTCCCCATATCTGATTCCCCACCTCTGATGCCCGGCCTCTTATTCCCAGCATCTGATTCCCGGCCTCTGATTCCCGGCCTCTGATTCCCCGCTTCTGATTCTGATTCCCTGCCTCTTATTCCCCATCTCTGATTCCGCACATCTGATTCCCTGCCTCTGATTCCCCACCTCTGATTCCCCATATCTGATTCCCCGCCTCTGTTTCCCCGCCTCTGATTCCCCGCCTCTGTTTCCCTATATCTAATTCCCCACCTCTGATGCCCCAACTCTGATTCCCCGCCTCTGATTCCCCAGCTCTGATTCCCCGCCTCTGATTCCCCATATCTGATTCCCGCCTCTGATTCCCAACTATGAATCCCCTCCTCTGATTCCCCAGCTCTGATTCCCTGCCTCTGATTCCCCGCGTCCTATTCCCTGCCTCTGATTCCCCGCCTGTGATTCCCCATCACTGATTCACCACCTCTGATTCCCTACCTCTGATTCCCCATATCTAATTCCCCGCCTCTGTTTGCCCGCCTCTGATTCCCCGCCTCTGTTTCCCCATATCTGATTCCCCGCCTCTGAATCCCCAACTCTGATTCCCTGCCTCAGATTCCCCAGCTCTGATTCCCCGCCTTTGATTCCCCCCGTCTGATTCCCAGCCTCTGAATCCCCGTGTCTGATTTCCTGCCTCTGATTCCCCGCCTCTGACTCCCCATCTCTGATTCACCGCCTCTGATTCCCCACCTCTGATTCCCCCTCTCTGATTCCGCACATCCAATTCCCTGCCTCTGATTCCCCAACTCTGATTCCCCACCTCTGATTCACCAGCTCTGATTCCCCGCCTCAGATTCCCCAACTCTGATTCCCCGCTTCTGATTCCCCAGCTCTGAATCCCCGCCTCTGATTCCCCATATCTGATTCCCCGCCTCTGATTCCCCAACTCTGATTCCCCGCTTCTGATTCCCCATCTGTGATTCACAACCTCTGATGCCCCACCTCTGATTCCCCATATCTGATTCCCTGCCTCTGTTTCCCCGCCTCTGATTCCCCACCTCTGTTTCCCCATATCTGATTCCCCGCCTCTTATTCCCCAACTCTAATACCCCGCCTCTGATTCCCCAGCTCTGATTCCCCGCCTCTGATTCCCCGCATCTGATTCCCTGCCTCTGATTCCCCGCCTCTGATTCCAGGCCTCTGATTCCCAGCATCTGATTCCGGCCTCTGATTCCCGGCCTCTGATTCCCTTCTTCTGATTCTGATTCCCTGCCTCTGATTCCCCATCTCTGATTCCTCACATCTGATTCCCTGCCTCTGATTCCCCACCTCTGATTCCCCATATCTGATTCCCCGCCTCTGTTTCCCCGCTTCTGATTCCCCGCCTCTGTTTCCCAATATCTAAGTCCCCATCTCTGATTCCCCAAATCTGATTCCCCACCTCTGATTCCCCAGCTCTGATTCCCCACCTCTGATTCCCCGCATCTGATACCCTGCATCTGATTCCAAGCCTCTGATTCCCTGCCTCTGATTCCCCGCCTCTGATTCCCCATATCTGATTCCCGGCCTCTGATTCCCCGCCTCTGATTCCCCATATCTGATTCCCCGCCTCTGATTCCCCAACTCTGACTCCCCGCCTCTGATTCCCTAGCTCTGAATCCCCGCCTCTGTTTCCCCGCGTCTGATTCCCTGCCTCTGATTCCCCGCCTTGATTCCCCATCTCTGATTCACAACCTCTGATTCCCCACCTCTGATTCCCTATATTTGAATCCCCGCCTCTGTTTCCCCGCCTCTGATTCCCCGCCTCTGATTCCCCATATCTGATTCCCCGCCTCTGATTGCCCACCTCTGATTCCCAGCCTCTGATTCGCCAGCTCTGATTCCCCGCCTCTGATTCCCCGCATCTGATTCCCTGCCTCTGATTCCCCGCCTCTGATTCCCCATCTCTGATTCACCGCCTTTGATTCGCCACCTCTGATTCCCCATATCTGATTCCCCACCTCTGTTTCCCCGCCTCTGATTCCCCGCCTCTGATTCTCCATATCTCATTCCCCGCCTCTGAATCCCCATCTCTGATTCCCGGACTCTGATTCCCCTCCTCTGATTCCCGGCCTCTTATTCCCAGCATCTGATTCCCGGCCTCTGATTACCGGCCTCTGATTCCCCGCTTCTGATTCCCTGCCTCTGATTCCCCATCTCTGATTCCGCACATCTGATTCCCTGCCTCTGATTCCCCACCTCTGATTCCCCATATCTGATTCCCCGCCTCTGTTTCCCCGCCTCTGATTCCCCGCCTCTGTTTCCCTATATCTAATTCCCCACCTCTGATGCCCCAACTCTGATTCCCCGCCTCTGATTCCCCAGCTCTGATTCCCCGCCTCTGATTCCCTGCATCCGATTCCCCATATCTGATTCCCCGCCTCTGTTTCCCCGCCTCTGATTCCCCGCCTCTGTTTCCCCATATCTGATTCCCGCCTCTGATTCCCAACTATGATTCCCCGCCTCTGATTCCCCAGCTCTGATTCCCTGCCTCTGATTCCCCGCGTTCTATTCCCTGCCTCTGATTCCCCGCCTCAGATTCCCCGCGTCTGATTCCCTGCCTCTGATTCCCAGCCTCTGAATCCCCGTGTCTGATTTCCTGCCTCTGATTCCCCGCCTCTGATTCCCCATCTCTGATTCACCGCCTCTGATTCCCCACCTCTGATTCCCCATCTCTGATTCCGCACATCCAATTCCCTGCCTCTGATTCCCCAACTCTGATTCCCCACCTCTGATTCCCCAGCTCTGATTCCCTGCCTCAGATTCCCCACTTCTGATTCCCCATATCTGATTCCCCGCCTCTGTTTCCCCGCCTCTGATTCCCCGCCTCTGATTCCCCATATCTGATTCCCCGCCTCTGATTGCCCACCTCTGATTCCCCGCGTCTGATACCCTGCCTCTGATTCCCCGCCTCTGATTCCCCATCTCTGATTCACCACCTCTGATTCCCGGCCTCTGATTCCCCATCTCTGATTCCGCACATCCGATTCCCTGCCTATGTTTCCCCACCTCTGATTCCCCGCCTCTGATTCCCCATATCTGATTCCCTGCCTCTGTTTCCCCGCCTCTGATTCCCTACCTCTGTTTCCCCATATCTGATTCCCCGCCTCTGATTCCCCAACTCTAATACCCCGCCTCTGATTCCCCAGCTCTGATTCCCCGCCTCTGATTCCCCGCCTCTGTTTCCCCGACTCTGATTCCCTTCCTCTGATTCCCAACCTCTGATTCCACACCTCTGATTCCCCATATCTGATTCCCCGCCTCTATTTCCCCATATCTGAATCCCCGCCTCTGATTCCCCAACTATGATTCCCCGCCTCTGATTCCCCAGCTCTGATTCCCCGACTCTGATTCCCGGCGTCCGATTCCCTGCCTTTGATTCCCCGCCTCTGATTCCCCATCTCTGATTCCCCGCCTCTGATTCCCCGTGTCTGATTCCCTGCCTCTGATTCCCCGCCTCTGATTCCCCGCCTCTGATTCCCTGCCACTGATTCTCTGCCCCTGATTCCCCACCTCTGATTCCCCATATCTGATTCCCCGCCTCTGTTTCCCCGCCTCTGATTCCCCGCCTCTGATTCCCCATATCTGATTCCCTGCCTCTGATTCCCCAACTCTGATTCCCCGCCTCTGATTCCCCAGCTCTGAATCCCCGCCTCTGATTCCCCGTGTCTGATTCCCTGCCTCTGATTCCCCGCCTTGATTCCCCATCTCTGATTCACAACCTCTGATTCCCCACCTCTGATTCCCTATATTTGATTCCCCGCCTCTGTTTCCCCACCTCTGATTCCCCGCCTCTGATTCCCCATATCTGATTCCCCGCCTCTGATTGCCCACCTCTGATTCCCCGCCTCTGATTCGCCAGCTCTGATTCCCCGCCTCTGATTCCCCGCATCTGATTCCCTGCCTCTGATTCCCCGCCTCTGATTCCCCATCTCTGATTCACCGCCTTTGATTCGCCACCTCTGATTCCCCATATCTGATTCCCCACCTCTGTTTCCCGGCCTCTGATTCCCAGCCTCTGATTCTCCATATCTCATTCCCCGCCTCTGAATCCCCATCTCTGATTCCCGGACTCTGATTCCCCACCTCTGATTCCCGGCCTCTTATTCCCAGCATCTGATTCCTGGCCTCTGATTCCCGGCCTCTGATTCCCCGCTTCTGATTCTGATTCCCTGCCTCTGATTCCCCATCTCTGATTCCGCACATCTGATTCCCTGCCTCTGATTCCCCACCTCTGATTCCCCATATCTGATTCCCCGCCTCTGTTTCCCCGCCTCTGATTTCCCGCCTCTGTTTCCCTATATCTAATTCCCCACCTCTGATGCCCCAACTCTGATACCCCGCCTCTGATTCCCCAGCTCTGATTCCCCGCCTCTGATTCCCCGCATCCGATTCCCCATATCTGATTCCCCGCCTCTGTTTCCCCGCCACTGATTCCCCGCCTCTGTTTCCCCATATCTGATTCCCCGCCTCTGATTCCCAACTATGATTCCCCGCCTCTGATTCCCCAGCTCTGATTCCCTGCGTCTGATTCCCTGCGTTCTATTCCCTGCCTCTGATTCCCCGCCTGTGATTCCCCATCACTGATTCACCACCTCTGATTCCCCACCTCTGATTCCCCATATCTAATTCCCCGCCTCTGTTTGCCCGCCTCTGATTCCCCGCCTCTGTTTCCCCATATCTGATTCCCCGTCTCTGAATCCCCAACTCTGATTCCCTGCCTCTGATTCCCCTGCTCTGATTCCCCGCCTTTGATTCCCCCCGTCTGATTCCCAGCCTCTGAATCCCCGTGTCTGATTTCCTGCCTCTGATTCCCCGCCTCTGATTCCCCATCTCTGATTCCTCTGATTCCCCACATCTGATTCCCCATCTCTGAATCCGCACATCCGATTCCCTGCCTCTGATTCCCCGCCTCTGATTCCCCATCTCTGATTCCCCACCTCTGATTCCCCGTGTCTGATTCCCTGCCTCTGATTCCCCGCCTCTGAATCCCAGCCTCTGATTCCCCATATCTGATTCCCCGCCTCTGATTCCCTGCCTCTGATTCCCCAGCTCTGATTCCCCGCCTTTGATTCCCCCCGTCTGATTCCCAGCCTCTGAATCCCCGTGTCTGATTTCCTGCCTCTGATTCCCCGCCTCTGATTACCCATCTCTGATTCACCGCCTCTGATTCCCCATCTCTGATTCCCCACCTCTGATTCCCCATATCTGATTCCCTGCCTCTGTTTCCCCGCCTCTGATTCCCCACCTCTGTTTCCCCATATCTGATTCCCCGCCTCTGATTCCCCAACTCTAATACCCCACCTCTGATTCCCCAGCTCTGTTTCCCCGCCTCTGATTCCCCGCATCTGATTCCCTGCCTCTGATTCCCCGCCTCTGATTCCAGGCCTCTGATTCCCAGCATCTGATTCCGGCCTCTGATTCCCGGCCTCTGATTCCCTGCTTCTGATTCTGATTCCCTGCCTCTGATTCCCCATCTCTGATTCCGCACATCTGATTCCTTGCCTCTGATTCCCCACCTCTGATTCCCCATATCTGATTCCCCGCCTGGGTTTCCCCGCCTCTGATTCCCCGCCTCTGTTTCCCAATATCTAAGTCCCCGCCTCTGATTCCCCAAATCTGATTCCCCACCTCTGATTCCCCAGCTCTGATTCCCCGCCTCTGATTCCCCGCATCTGATTCCCTGCATATGATTCCAAGCCTCTGATTCCCTGCCTCTGATTCCCAACCTCTGATTCCCCACCTCTGATTCCCCATATCTGATTCCCCGCCTCTGTTTCCCCGCCTCGGATTCCCCGCCTCTGTTTCCCCATATCTGATTCCCGGCCTCTGATTCCCCGCCTCTGATTCCCGGCCTCTGATTCCCTGCCTCTGATTCCCCATCTCCGATTCCGCACATCTGATTCCCTTCCTCTGATTCCCCGCCTCTGATTCCCCGCCTCTGATTCCCTGCCTCCGATTCCCAACCTCGGATTCCCCACCTCTGATTCCCCATATCTGATTCCCCGCCTCTGTTTCCCCAACTCTGATTCCCCATCTCTGATTCCCCAGCTCTGATTCCCTGCCTCAGATTCCCCACTTCTGATTCCCCATATCTGATTCCCCGCCTCTGTTTCCCCGCCTCTGATTCCCCGCCTCTGATTCCCCATATCTGATTCCCCGCCTCTGATTGCCCACCTCTGATTCCCCGCGTCTGATACCCTGCCTCTGATTCCCCGCCTCTGATTCCCCATCTCTGATTCACCACCTCTGATTCCCGGCCTCTGATTCCCCATCTCTGATTCCGCACATCCGATTCCCTGCCTATGTTTCCCCACCTCTGATTCCCCGCCCCTGATTCCCCATATCTGATTCCCTGCCTCTGTTTCCCCGCCTCTGATTCCCTACCTCTGTTTCCCCATATCTGATTCCCCGCCTCTGATTCCCCAACTCTAATACCCCGCCTCTGATTCCCCAGCTCTGATTCCCCGCCTCTGATTCCCCGCCTCTGTTTCCCCGACTCTGATTCCCTTCCTCTGATTCCCAACCTCTGATTCCACACCTCTGATTCCCCATATCTGATTCCCCGCCTCTATTTCCCCATATCTGAATCCCCGCCTCTGATTCCCCAACTCTGATTCCCCGCCTCTGATTCCCCAGCTCTGATTCCCCGACTCTGATTCCCGGCGTCCGATTCCCTGCCTCTGATTCCCCGCCTCTGATTCCCCATCTCTGATTCCCCGCCTCTGATTCCCCGTGTCTGATTCCCTGCCTCTGATTCCCCGCCTCTGATTCCCCGCCTCTGATTCCCTGCCACTGATTCTCTGCCCCTGATTCCCCACCTCTGATTCCCCATATCTGATTCCCCGCCTCTGTTTCCCCGCCTCTGATTCCCCGCCTCTGATTCCCCATATCTGATTCCCTGCCTCTGATTCCCCAACTCTGATTCCCCGCCTCTGATTCCCCAGCTCTGAATCCCCGCCTCTGATTCCCCGTGTCTGATTCCCTGCCTCTGATTCCCCGCCTTGATTCCCCATCTCTGATTCACAACCTCTGATTCCCCACCTCTGATTCCCTATATTTGATTCCCCGCCTCTCTTTCCCCACCTCTGATTCCCCGCCTCTGATTCCCCATATCTGATTCCCCGCCTCTGATTGCCCACCTCTGATTCCCCGCCTCTGATTCGCCAGCTCTGATTCCCCGCCTCTGATTCCCCGCATCTGATTCCCTGCCTCTGATTCCCCGCCTCTGATTCCCCATCTCTGATTCACCGCCTTTGATTCGCCACCTCTGATTCCCCATATCTGATTCCCCACCTCTGTTTCCCGGCCTCTGATTCCCAGCCTCTGATTCTCCATATCTCATTCCCCGCCTCTGAATCCCCATCTCTGATTCCCGGACTCTGATTCCCCACCTCTGATTCCCGGCCTCTTATTCCCAGCATCT
Source organism: Narcine bancroftii (assembly GCF_036971445.1). Lineage (NCBI taxonomy): Eukaryota > Metazoa > Chordata > Chondrichthyes > Torpediniformes > Narcinidae > Narcine > Narcine bancroftii. The sequence continues at coordinate 32,724 of NW_027212100.1, read as the reverse complement.
GATTCCTGGCCTCTGATTCCCGGCCTCTGATTCCCCGCTTCTGATTCTGATTCCCTGCCTCTGATTCCCCATCTCTGATTCCGCACATCTGATTCCCTGCCTCTGATTCCCCACCTCTGATTCCCCATATCTGATTCCCCGCCTCTGTTTCCCCGCCTCTGATTTCCCGCCTCTGTTTCCCTATATCTAATTCCCCACCTCTGATGCCCCAACTCTGATACCCCGCCTCTGATTCCCCAGCTCTGATTCCCCGCCTCTGATTCCCCGCATCCGATTCCCCATATCTGATTCCCCGCCTCTGTTTCCCCGCCACTGATTCCCCGCCTCTGTTTCCCCATATCTGATTCCCCGCCTCTGATTCCCAACTATGATTCCCCGCCTCTGATTCCCCAGCTCTGATTCCCTGCGTCTGATTCCCTGCGTTCTATTCCCTGCCTCTGATTCCCCGCCTGTGATTCCCCATCACTGATTCACCACCTCTGATTCCCCACCTCTGATTCCCCATATCTAATTCCCCGCCTCTGTTTGCCCGCCTCTGATTCCCCGCCTCTGTTTCCCCATATCTGATTCCCCGTCTCTGAATCCCCAACTCTGATTCCCTGCCTCTGATTCCCCTGCTCTGATTCCCCGCCTTTGATTCCCCCCGTCTGATTCCCAGCCTCTGAATCCCCGTGTCTGATTTCCTGCCTCTGATTCCCCGCCTCTGATTCCCCATCTCTGATTCCTCTGATTCCCCACATCTGATTCCCCATCTCTGAATCCGCACATCCGATTCCCTGCCTCTGATTCCCCGCCTCTGATTCCCCATCTCTGATTCCCCACCTCTGATTCCCCGTGTCTGATTCCCTGCCTCTGATTCCCCGCCTCTGAATCCCAGCCTCTGATTCCCCATATCTGATTCCCCGCCTCTGATTCCCTGCCTCTGATTCCCCAGCTCTGATTCCCCGCCTTTGATTCCCCCCGTCTGATTCCCAGCCTCTGAATCCCCGTGTCTGATTTCCTGCCTCTGATTCCCCGCCTCTGATTACCCATCTCTGATTCACCGCCTCTGATTCCCCATCTCTGATTCCCCACCTCTGATTCCCCATATCTGATTCCCTGCCTCTGTTTCCCCGCCTCTGATTCCCCACCTCTGTTTCCCCATATCTGATTCCCCGCCTCTGATTCCCCAACTCTAATACCCCACCTCTGATTCCCCAGCTCTGTTTCCCCGCCTCTGATTCCCCGCATCTGATTCCCTGCCTCTGATTCCCCGCCTCTGATTCCAGGCCTCTGATTCCCAGCATCTGATTCCGGCCTCTGATTCCCGGCCTCTGATTCCCTGCTTCTGATTCTGATTCCCTGCCTCTGATTCCCCATCTCTGATTCCGCACATCTGATTCCTTGCCTCTGATTCCCCACCTCTGATTCCCCATATCTGATTCCCCGCCTGGGTTTCCCCGCCTCTGATTCCCCGCCTCTGTTTCCCAATATCTAAGTCCCCGCCTCTGATTCCCCAAATCTGATTCCCCACCTCTGATTCCCCAGCTCTGATTCCCCGCCTCTGATTCCCCGCATCTGATTCCCTGCATATGATTCCAAGCCTCTGATTCCCTGCCTCTGATTCCCAACCTCTGATTCCCCACCTCTGATTCCCCATATCTGATTCCCCGCCTCTGTTTCCCCGCCTCGGATTCCCCGCCTCTGTTTCCCCATATCTGATTCCCGGCCTCTGATTCCCCGCCTCTAATTCCCGGCCTCTGATTCCCTGCCTCTGATTCCCCATCTCCGATTCCGCACATCTGATTCCCTTCCTCTGATTCCCCGCCTCTGATTCCCCGCCTCTGATTCCCTGCCTCCGATTCCCAACCTCGGATTCCCCACCTCTGATTCCCCATATCTGATTCCCCGCCTCTGTTTCCCCAACTCTGATTCCCCATCTCTGATTCCCCAGCTCTGATTCCCTGCCTCAGATTCCCCACTTCTGATTCCCCATATCTGATTCCCCGCCTCTGTTTCCCCGCCTCTGATTCCCCGCCTCTGATTCCCCATATCTGATTCCCCGCCTCTGATTGCCCACCTCTGATTCCCCGCGTCTGATACCCTGCCTCTGATTCCCCGCCTCTGATTCCCCATCTCTGATTCACCACCTCTGATTCCCGGCCTCTGATTCCCCATCTCTGATTCCGCACATCCGATTCCCTGCCTATGTTTCCCCACCTCTGATTCCCCGCCCCTGATTCCCCATATCTGATTCCCTGCCTCTGTTTCCCCGCCTCTGATTCCCTACCTCTGTTTCCCCATATCTGATTCCCCGCCTCTGATTCCCCAACTCTAATACCCCGCCTCTGATTCCCCAGCTCTGATTCCCCGCCTCTGATTCCCCGCCTCTGTTTCCCCGACTCTGATTCCCTTCCTCTGATTCCCAACCTCTGATTCCACACCTCTGATTCCCCATATCTGATTCCCCGCCTCTATTTCCCCATATCTGAATCCCCGCCTCTGATTCCCCAACTCTGATTCCCCGCCTCTGATTCCCCAGCTCTGATTCCCCGACTCTGATTCCCGGCGTCCGATTCCCTGCCTCTGATTCCCCGCCTCTGATTCCCCATCTCTGATTCCCCGCCTCTGATTCCCCGTGTCTGATTCCCTGCCTCTGATTCCCCGCCTCTGATTCCCCGCCTCTGATTCCCTGCCACTGATTCTCTGCCCCTGATTCCCCACCTCTGATTCCCCATATCTGATTCCCCGCCTCTGTTTCCCCGCCTCTGATTCCCCGCCTCTGATTCCCCATATCTGATTCCCTGCCTCTGATTCCCCAACTCTGATTCCCCGCCTCTGATTCCCCAGCTCTGAATCCCCGCCTCTGATTCCCCGTGTCTGATTCCCTGCCTCTGATTCCCCGCCTTGATTCCCCATCTCTGATTCACAACCTCTGATTCCCCACCTCTGATTCCCTATATTTGATTCCCCGCCTCTCTTTCCCCACCTCTGATTCCCCGCCTCTGATTCCCCATATCTGATTCCCCGCCTCTGATTGCCCACCTCTGATTCCCCGCCTCTGATTCGCCAGCTCTGATTCCCCGCCTCTGATTCCCCGCATCTGATTCCCTGCCTCTGATTCCCTGCCTCTGATTCCCCATCTCTGATTCACCGCCTTTGATTCGCCACCTCTGATTCCCCATATCTGATTCCCCACCTCTGTTTCCCGGCCTCTGATTCCCAGCCTCTGATTCTCCATATCTCATTCCCCGCCTCTGAATCCCCATCTCTGATTCCCGGACTCTGATTCCCCACCTCTGATTCCCGGCCTCTTATTCCCAGCATCTGATTCCTGGCCTCTGATTCCCGGCCTCTGATTCCCCGCTTCTGATTCTGATTCCCTGCCTCTGATTCCCCATCTCAGATTCCGCACATCTGATTCCCTGCCTCTGATTCCCCACCTCTGATTCCCCATATCTGATTCCCCGCCTCTGTTTCCCCGCCTCTGATTTCCCGCCTCTGTTTCCCTATATCTAATTCCCCACCTCTGATGCCCCAACTCTGATACCCCGCCTCTGAATCCCCAGCTCTGATTCCCCGCCTCTGATTCCCCGCATCCGATTCCCCATATCTGATTCCCCGCCTCTGTTTCCCCGCCACTGATTCCCCGCCTCTGTTTCCCCATATCTGATTCCCCGCCTCTGATTCCCAACTATGATTCCCCGCCTCTGATTCCCCAGCTCTGATTCCCTGCGTCTGATTCCCTGCGTTCTATTCCCTGCCTCTGATTCCCCGCCTGTGATTCCCCATCACTGATTCACCACCTCTGATTCCCCACCTCTGATTCCCCATATCTAATTCCCCGCCTCTGTTTGCCCGCCTCTGATTCCCCGCCTCTGTTTCCCCATATCTGATTCCCCGTCTCTGAATCCCCAACTCTGATTCCCTGCCTCTGATTCCCCTGCTCTGATTCCCCGCCTTTGATTCCCCCCGTCTGATTCCCAGCCTCTGAATCCCCGTGTCTGATTTCCTGCCTCTGATTCCCCGCCTCTGATTCCCCATCTCTGATTCCTCTGATTCCCCACATCTGATTCCACATCTCTGAATCCGCACATCCGATTCCCTGCCTCTGATTCCCCGCCTCTGATTCCCCATCTCTGATTCCCCACCTCTGTTTCCCCGTGTCTGATTCCCTGCCTCTGATTCCCCGCCTCTGAATCCCAGCCTCTGATTCCCCATATCTGATTCCCCGCCTCTGATTCCCTGCCTCTGATTCCCCAGCTCTGATTCCCCGCCTTTGATTCCCCCCGTCTGATTCCCAGCCTCTGAATCCCCGTGTCTGATTTCCTGCCTCTGATTCCCCGCCTCTGATTACCCATCTCTGATTCACCGCCTCTGATTCCCCATCTCTGATTCCCCACCTCTGATTCCCCATATCTGATTCCCTGCCTCTGTTTCCCCGCCTCTGATTCCCCACCTCTGTTTCCCCATATCTGATTCCCCGCCTCTGATTCCCCAACTCTAATACCCCATCTCTGATTCCCCAGCTCTGATTCCCCGCCTCTGATTCCCCGCATCTGATTCCCTGCCTCTGATTCCCCGCCTCTGATTCCAGGCCTCTGATTCCCAGCATCTGATTCCGGCCTCTGATTCCCGGCCTCTGATTCCCTGCTTCTGATTCTGATTCCCTGCCTCTGATTCCCCATCTCTGATTCCGCACATCTGATTCCTTGCCTCTGATTCCCCACCTCTGATTCCCCATATCTGATTCCCCGCCTGGGTTTCCCCGCCTCTGATTCCCCGCCTCTGTTTCCCAATATCTAAGTCCCCGCCTCTGATTCCCCAAATCTGATTCCCCACCTCTGATTCCCCAGCTCTGATTCCCCGCCTCTGATTCCCCGCATCTGATTCCCTGCATATGATTCCAAGCCTCTGATTCCCTGCCTCTGATTCCCAACCTCTGATTCCCCACCTCTGATTCCCCATATCTGATTCCCCGCCTCTGTTTCCCCGCCTCGGATTCCCCGCCTCTGTTTCCCCATATCTGATTCCCGGCCTCTGATTCCCCGCCTCTGATTCCCCGCCTCTGATTCCCTGCCTCTGATTCCCCATCTCCGATTCCGCACATCTGATTCCCTTCCTCTGATTCCCCGCCTCTGATTCCCCGCCTCTGATTCCCTGCCTCCGATTCCCAACCTCGGATTCCCCACCTCTGATTCCCCATATCTGATTCCCCGCCTCTGTTTCCCCGACTCTGATTCCCCGCCTCTGATTCCCAACTCTGATTCCCCGCCTCTGATTCCCCAGCTCTGATTCCCCGTGATTGATTCCCTGCCTCTGATTCCCTGCCCTGATTCCCCATCTCTGTTTCACCGCCTTTGATTCGCCACCTCTGATTCCCCATATCTGATTCCCCGCCTCTGTTTCCCCGACTCTGATTCCCTGCCTCTGATTCCCAACCTCTGATTCCACACCTCTGATTCCCCATATCTGATTCCCCGCCTCTATTTCCCCATATCTGATTCCCCGCCTCTGATTCCCCAACTCTGATTCCCCGCCTCTGATTCCCCAGCTCTGATTCCCCGACTCTGATTCCCGGAGTCCGATTCCCAGCCTCTGATTCCCCGCCTTTGATTCCCCATCTCTGATTCCCCGCCTTCGATTCCCCGTGTCTGATTCCCTGCCTCTGATTCCCCGCCTCTGATTCCCCGCCACTGATTCCCTGCCACTGATTCCCTGCCCCTGATTCCCCAATTCTGATTCCCCATATCTGATTCCCCGCCTCTGTTTCCCCGCCTCTGATTCCCCATATCTGATTCCCTGCCTCTGATTCCCCAACTCTGATTCACCGCCTCTGATTCCCCAGCTCTGAATCCCCGCCTCTGATTCCCCGCGTCTGATTCCCTGCCTCTGATTCCCCGCCTTGATTCCCCATCTCTGATTCACAACCTCTGATTCCCCACCTCTGATTCCCTATATTTGATTCCCCGCCTCTGTTTCCCCGCCTCTGATTCGCAACCTCTAATTCCCCACCTCTGATTCCCCATATCTGATTCCCCGCCTCTGTTACCCTGCCTCTGATTCCCGGCCTCTGTTTCCCCATATCTGATTCCCCTCCTCTGATTCCCCAACTCTGATTCCCCGCCTCTGATTCCCCAGCTCTGATTCCCCGCCTTTTATTCCCGGCCTCTGATTCCCTGCCACTGATTCCCCGCCCCTGATTCCCCACCTCTGATTCCCCATATCTGATTTCCCGCCTCTGTTTCCCCAGCTCTGATTCCCCACCTCTGATTCCCCAGCTCTGATTCCCTGCCACTGATTCCCCGCCCCTGATTCCCCACCTCTGATTTCCCATATCTGATTCCCCGCCTCTGTTTCCCCAGCTCTGATTCCCTGCCTCTGATTCCCTGCCCTGATTCCCCATCTCTGTTTCACCGCCTTTGATTCGCCACTTCTGATTCCCCATATCTGATTCCCCGCCTCTATTTCCCCATATCTGATTCCCCGCCTCTGATTCCCCAACTCTGATTCCCCACCTCTGATTCCCCAGCTCTGATTCCCCGACTCTGATTCCCGGAGTCCGATTCCCTGCCTCTGATTCCCCGCCTCTGATTCCCCATCTCTGATTCCCCGCCTCCGATTCCCCGTGTCTGATTCCCTGCCTCTGATTCCCCGCCTCTGATTCCCCGCCTCTGATTCCCTGCCACTGATTCCCTGCCCCTGATTCCCCAATTCTGATTCCCCATATCTGATTCCCCGCCTCTGTTTCCCCGCCTCTGATTCCCCATATCTGATTCCCTGCCTCTGATTCCCCAACTCTGATTCACCGCCTCTGATTCCCCAGCTCTGAATCCCCGCCTCTGATTCCCCGCGTCTGATTCCCTGCCTCTGATTCCCCGCCTTGATTCCCCATCTCTGATTCACAACCTCTGATTCCCCACCTCTGATTCCCTATATTTGATTCCCCGCCTCTGTTTCCCCGCCTCTGATTCGCAACCTCTAATTCCCCACCTCTGATTCCCCATATCTGATTCCCCGCCTCTGTTACCCTGCCTCTGATTCCCGGCCTCTGTTTCCCCATATCTGATTCCCCTCCTCTGATTCCCCAACTCTGATTCCCCGCCTCTGATTCCCCAGCTCTGATTCCCCGCCTTTTATTCCCGGCCTCTGATTCCCTGCCACTGATTCCCCGCCCCTGATTCCCCACCTCTGATTCCCCATATCTGATTCCCCGCCTCTGTTTCCCCAGCTCTGATTCCCCACCTCTGATTCCCCAGCTCTGATTCCCTGCCACTGATTCCCCGCCCCTGATTCCCCACCTCTGATTTCCCATATCTGATTCCCTGCCTCTGTTTCCGCAGCTCTGATTCCCTGCCTCTGATTCCCTGCCCTGATTCCCCATCTCTGTTTCACCGCCTTTGATTCGCCACCTCTGATTCCCCATATCTGATTCCCCGCCTCTGTTTCCCCGCCTCTGATTCCCTGCCTCTGATTCCCAACCTCTGATTCCACACCTCTGATTCCCCATATCTGATTCCCCGCCTCTATTTCCCCATATCTGATTCCCCGCCTCTGATTCCCCATATCTGATTCCCCGCCTCTGATTCCCCAGCTCTGATTCCACGCCTCTGATTCCCGGCGTCCGATTCCCTGCCTCTGATTCCCCGCCTCTGATTCCCCATCTCTGATTCTCCATATCTGATTCCCCGCCTCTGAATCCCCATCTCAGATTCCCGGACTCTGATTCCCCTCCTCTGATTCCCGGCCTCTTATTCCCAGCATCTGATTCCCGGCCTCTGATTCCCGGCCTCTGATTCCCCGCTTCTGATTCTGATTCCCTGCCTCTGATTCCCCATCTCTGATTCCGCACATCTGATTCCCTGCCTCTGATTCCCCACCTCTGATTCCCCATATCTGATTCCCCGCCTCTGTTTCCCTGCCTCTGATTCCCCGCCTCTGTTTCCCTATATCTAATTCCCCACCTCTGATGCCCCAACTCTGATTCCCCGCCTCTGATTCCCCAGCTCTGATTCCCCGCCTCTGATTCCCTGCATCCGATTCCCCATATCTGATTCCCCGCCTCTGTTTCCCCGCCTCTGATTCCCCGCCTCTGTTTCCCCATATCTGATTCCCGCCTCTGATTCCCAACTATGATACCCGCCTCTGATTCCCCAGCTCTGATTCCCTGCCTCTGATTCCCCGCGTTCTATTCCCTGCCTCTGATTGCCCGCCTGTGATTCCCCATCACTGATTCACCACCTCTGATTCCCTACCTCTGGTTCCCCATATCTAATTCCCCGCCTCTGTTTGCCCGCCTCTGATTCCCCGCCTCTGTTTCCCCATATCTGATTCCCCGCCTCTGAATCCCCAACTCTGATTCCCTGCCTCAGATTACCCAGCTCTGATTCCCCGCCTTTGATTCCCCCCGTCTGATTCCCAGCCTCTGAATCCCCGTGTATGATTTCCTGCCTCTGATTCCCCGCCTCTGATTCCCCATCTCTGATTCACCGCCTCTGATACCCCACCTCTGATTCCCCATCTCTGATTCCGCACATCCAATTCCCTGCCTCTGATTCCCCAACTCTGATTCCCCACCTCTGATTCCCCAGCTCTGATTCCCCGCCTCAGATTCCCCGCGTCTGATTCCCTGCCTCTGATTCCCCGCCTCTGATTCCCTGCCTCTGATTCCCCATATCTGATTCCCCGCCTCTGATTCCCCAACTCTGATTCCCCGCTTCTGATTCCCCAGCTCTGAATGCCCGCCTCTGATTCCCCGCATCTGATTCCCTGCCTCTGATTCCCCGCCTCTGATTCCCCATCTGTGATTCACAACCTCTGATGCCCCACCTCTGATTCCCCATATCTGATTCCCCGCCTCTGTTTCCCCGCCTCTGATTCCCCGCCTCTGATTCCCCATATCTGATTCCCCGCCTCTGATTGCCCACCTCTGATTCCCCGTGTCTGATACCCTGCCTCTGATTCCCCGCCTCTGATTCCCCATCTCTGATTCACCACCTCTGATTCCCGGCCTCTGATTCCCCATCTCTGATTCTGCACATCCGATTCCCTGCCTATGATTCCCCACCTCTGATTCCCCGCTTCTGATTCCCCATATCTGATTCCCTGCCTCTGTTTCCCCGCCTCTGATTCCCTACCTCTGTTTCCCCATATCTGATTCCCCGCCTCTGATTCCCAGCATCTGATTCCGGCCTCTGATTCCCGGCCTCTGATTCCCTGCTTCTGATTCTGTTTCCCTGCCTCTGATTCCCCATCTCTGATTCCGCACATCTGATTCCCTGCCTCTGATTCCCCACCTCTGATTCCCCATATCTGATTCCCCGCCTCTGTTTCCCCACCTCTGACTCCCCGCCTCTGTTTCCCAATATCTAAGTCCCCACCTCTGATTCCCCAAATCTGATTCCCCACCTCTGATTCCCCAGCTCTGATTCCCCGCCTCTGATTCCCCGCATCTGATTCCCTGCATCTGATTCCAAGCCTCTGATTCCCTGCCTCTGATTCCCAACCTCTGATTCCCCACCTCTGATTCCCCATATCTGATTCCCCGACTCTGTTTCCCCGCCTCGGATTCCCCGCCTCAGTTTCCCCATATCTGATTCCCGGCCTCTGATTCCCCGCCTCTGATTCCCCGCCTCTGATTCCCTGCCTCTGATTCCCCATCTCCGATTCCGCACATCTGATTCCCTTCCTCTGATTCCCCGCCTCTGATTCCCCGCCTCTGATTCCCTTCCTCTGATTCCCAGCATCTGATTCCGGCCTCTGATTCCCGGCCTCTGATTCCCTTCTTCTGATTCTGATTCCCTGCCTCTGATTCCCCATATCTGATTCCCCGCCTCTGTTTCCCCGCCTCTGATTCCCCGCCTCTGATTCCCAACTCTGATTCCCCGCCTCTGATTCCCCAGCTCTGATTCCCCGTGTTTGATTCCCTGCCTCTGATTCCCTGCCCTGATTCCCCATCTCTGTTTCACCGCCTTTGATTCGCCACCTCTGATTCCCCATATCTGATTCCCCGCCTCTGTTTCCCCGACTCTGATTCCCTGCCTCTGATTCCCAACCTCTGATTCCACACCTCTGATTCCCCATATCTGATTCCCCGCCTCTATTTCCCCATATCTGATTCCCCGCCTCTGATTCCCCAACTCTGATTCCCCGCCTCTGATTCCCCAGCTCTGATTCCCCGACTCTGATTCCCGGCATCCGATTCCCTGCCTCTGATTCCCCGCCTCTGATTCCCCATCTCTGATTCCCCGCCTCTGATTCCCCGTGTCTGATTCCCTGCCTTTGATTCCCCTCCTCTGATTCCCCGCCTCTGATTCCCTGCCACTGATTCCCTGCCCCTGATTCCCCACCTCTGATTCCCCACATCTGATTCCCCGCCTCTGTTTCCCCGCCTCTGATTCCCCGCCTCTGATTCCCCATATCTGATTCCCTGCCTCTGATTCCCCAACTCTGATTCCCCGCCTCTGATTCCCCAGCTCTGAATCCCCGCCTCTGATTCCCCGCGTCTGATTCCCTGCCTCTGATTCCCCGCCTTGATTCCCCATCTCTGATTCACAACCTCTGATTCCCCACCTCTGATTCCCTATATTTGATTCCCCGCCTCTGTTTCCCCGCCTCTGATTCCCCGCCTCTGATTCCCCATATCTGATTCCCCGCCTCTGATTGCCCACCTCTGATTCCCAGCCTCTGATTCGCCAGCTCTGATTCCCCGCCTCTGATTCCCCGCATCTGATTCCCTGCCTCTGATTCCCCGCCTCTGATTCCCCATCTCTGATTCACCGCCTTTGATTCGCCACCTCTGATTCCCCATATCTGATTCCCCACCTCTGATTCCCGGCCTCTTATTCCCAGCATCTGATTCCCGGCCTCTGATTCCCGGCCTCTGATTCCCCGCTTCTGATTCTGATTCCCTGCCTCTTATTCCCCATCTCTGATTCCGCACATCTGATTCCCTGCCTCTGATTCCCCACCTCTGATTCCCCATATCTGATTCCCCACCTCTGTTTCCCCGCCTCTGATTCCCCGCCTCTGTTTCCCTATATCTAATTCCCCACCTCTGATGCCCCAACTCTGATTCCCCGCCTCTGATTCCCCAGCTCTGATTCCCCGCCTCTGATTCCCCATATCTGATTCCCGCCTCTGATTCCCAACTATGAATCCCCTCCTCTGATTCCCCAGCTCTGATTCCCTGCCTCTGATTCCCCGCGTCCTATTCCCTGCCTCTGATTCCCCGCCTGTGATTCCCCATCACTGATTCACCACCTCTGATTCCCTACCTCTGATTCCCCATATCTAATTCCCCGCCTCTGTTTGCCCGCCTCTGATTCCCCGCCTCTGTTTCCCCATATCTGATTCCCCGCCTCTGAATCCCCAACTCTGATTCCCTGCCTCAGATTCCCCAGCTCTGATTCCCCGCCTTTGATTCCCCCCGTCTGATTCCCAGCCTCTGAATCCCCGTGTCTGATTTCCTGCCTCTGATTCCCCGCCTCTGACTCCCCATCTCTGATTCACCGCCTCTGATTCCCCACCTCTGATTCCCCCTCTCTGATTCCGCACATCCAATTCCCTGCCTCTGATTCCCCAACTCTGATTCCCCACCTCTGATTCACCAGCTCTGATTCCCCGCCTCAGATTCCCCAACTCTGATTCCCCGCTTCTGATTCCCCAGCTCTGAATCCCCGCCTCTGATTCCCCATATCTGATTCCCCGCCTCTGATTCCCCAACTCTGATTCCCCGCTTCTGATTCCCCATCTGTGATTCACAACCTCTGATGCCCCACCTCTGATTCCCCATATCTGATTCCCTGCCTCTGTTTCCCCGCCTCTGATTCCCCACCTCTGTTTCCCCATATCTGATTCCCCGCCTCTTATTCCCCAACTCTAATACCCCGCCTCTGATTCCCCATATCTGATTCCCTGCCTCTGTTTCCCCGCCTCTGATTCCCCACCTCTGTTTCCCCATATCTGATTCCCCGCCTCTTATTCCCCAACTCTAATACCCCGCCTCTGATTCCCCAGCTCTGATTCCCCGCCTCTGATTCCCCGCATCTGATTCCCTGCCTCTGATTCCCCGCCTCTGATTCCAGGCCTCTGATTCCCAGCATCTGATTCCGGCCTCTGATTCCCGGCCTCTGATTCCCTTCTTCTGATTCTGATTCCCTGCCTCTGATTCCCCATCTCTGATTCCGCACATCTGATTCCCTGCCTCTGATTCCCCACCTCTGATTCCCCATATCTGATTCCCCGCCTCTGTTTCCCCGCTTCTGATTCCCCGCCTCTGTTTCCCAATATCTAAGTCCCCATCTCTGATTCCCCAAATCTGATTCCCCACCTCTGATTCCCCAGCTCTGATTCCCCACCTCTGATTCCCCGCATCTGATACCCTGCATCTGATTCCAAGCCTCTGATTCCCTGCCTCTGATTCCCCGCCTCTGATTCCCCATATCTGATTCCCGGCCTCTGATTCCCCGCCTCTGATTCCCCATATCTGATTCCCTGCCTCTGATTCCCCAACTCTGACTCCCCGCCTCTGATTCCCTAGCTCTGAATCCCCGCCTCTGTTTCCCCGCGTCTGATTCCCTGCCTCTGATTCCCCGCCTTGATTCCCCATCTCTGATTCACAACCTCTGATTCCCCACCTCTGATTCCCTATATTTGATTCCCCGCCTCTGTTTCCCCGCCTCTGATTCCCCGCCTCTGATTCCCCATATCTGATTCCCCGCCTCTGATTGCCCACCTCTGATTCCCAGCCTCTGATTCGCCAGCTCTGATTCCCCGCCTCTGATTCCCCGCATCTGATTCCCTGCCTCTGATTCCCCGCCTCTGATTCCCCATCTCTGATTCACCGCCTTTGATTCGCCACCTCTGATTCCCCATATCTGATTCCCCACCTCTGTTTCCCCGCCTCTGATTCCCCGCCTCTGATTCTCCATATCTCATTCCCCGCCTCTGAATCCCCATCTCTGATTCCCGGACTCTGATTCCCCTCCTCTGATTCCCGGCCTCTTATTCCCAGCATCTGATTCCCGGCCTCTGATTCCCGGCCTCTGATTCCCCGCTTCTGATTCCCTGCCTCTGATTCCCCATCTCTGATTCCGCACATCTGATTCCCTGCCTCTGATTCCCCACCTCTGATTCCCCATATCTGATTCCCCGCCTCTGTTTCCCCGCCTCTGATTCCCCGCCTCTGTTTCCCTATATCTAATTCCCCACCTCTGATGCCCCAACTCTGATTCCCCGCCTCTGATTCCCCAGCTCTGATTCCCCGCCTCTGATTCCCTGCATCCGATTCCCCATATCTGATTCCCCGCCTCTGTTTCCCCGCCTCTGATTCCCCGCCTCTGTTTCCCCATATCTGATTCCCGCCTCTGATTCCCAACTATGATTCCCCGCCTCTGATTCCCCAGCTCTGATTCCCAGCCTCTGATTCCCCGCGTTCTATTCCCTGCCTCTGATTCCCCGCCTGTGATTCCCCATCACTGATTCACCACCTCTGATTCCCTACCTCTGATTCCCCATATCTAATTCCCCGCCTCTGTTTGCCCGCCTCTGATTCCCCGCCTCTGTTTCCCCATATCTGATTCCCCGCCTCTGAATCCCCAACTCTGATTCCCTGCCTCAGATTCCCCAGCTCTGATTCCCCGCCTCAGATTCCCCGCGTCTGATTCCCTGCCTCTGATTCCCAGCCTCTGAATCCCCGTGTCTGATTTCCTGCCTCTGATTCCCCGCCTCTGATTCCCCATCTCTGATTCACCGCCTCTGATTCCCCACCTCTGATTCCCCATCTCTGATTCTGCACATCCAATTCCCTGCCTCTGATTCCCCAACTCTGATTCCCCACCTCTGATTCCCCAGCTCTGATTCCCTGCCTCAGATTCCCCACTTCTGATTCCCCATATCTGATTCCCCGCCTCTGTTTCCCCGCCTCTGATTTCCCGCCTCTGTTTCCCTATATCTAATTCCCCACCTCTGATGCCCCAACTCTGATTCCCCGCCTTGATTCCCCATCTCTGATTCACAACCTCTGATTCCCCACCTCTGATTCCCTATATTTGATTCCCCGCCTCTGTTTCCCCGCCTCTGATTCCCCGCCTCTGATTCCCCATATCTGATTCCCCGCCTCTGATTGCCCACCTCTGATTCCCAGCCTCTGATTCGCCAGCTCTGATTCCCCGCCTCTGATTCCCCGCATCTGATTCCCTGCCTCTGATTCCCCGCCTCTGATTCCCCATCTCTGATTCACCGCCTTTGATTCGCCACCTCTGATTCCCCATATCTGATTCCCCACGTCTGTTTCCCCGCCTCTGATTCCCCGCCTCTGATTCTCCATATCTCATTCCCCGCCTCTGAATCCCCATCTCTGATTCCCGGACTCTGATTCCCCTCCTCTGATTCCCGGCCTCTTATTCCCAGCATCTGATTCCCGGCCTCTGATTCCCGGCCTCTGATTCCCCGCTTCTGATTCCCTGCCTCTGATTCCCCATCTCTGATTCCGCACATCTGATTCCCTGCCTCTGATTCCCCACCTCTGATTCCCCATATCTGATTCCCCGCCTCTGTTTCCACGCCTCTGATTCCCCGCCTCTGTTTCCCTATATCTAATTCCCCACCTCTGATGCCCCAACTCTGATTCCCCGCCTCTGATTCCCCAGCTCTGATTCCCCGCCTCTGATTCCCTGCATCCGATTCCCCATATCTGATTCCCCGCCTCTGTTTCCCCGCCTCTGATTCCCCGCCTCTGTTTCCCCATATCTGATTCCCGCCTCTGATTCCCAACTATGATTCCCCGCCTCTGATTCCCCAGCTCTGATTCCCTGCCTCTGATTCCCCGCGTTCTATTCCCTGCCTCTGATTCCCCGCCTGTGATTCCCCATCACTGATTCACCACCTCTGATTCCCTACCTCTGATTCCCCATATCTAATTCCCCGCCTCTGTTTGCCCGCCTCTGATTCCCCGCCTCTGTTTCCCCATATCTGATTCCCCGCCTCTGAATCCCCAACTCTGATTCCCTGCCTCAGATTCCCCAGCTCTGATTCCCCGCCTCAGATTCCCCGCGTCTGATTCCCTGCCTCTGATTCCCAGCCTCTGAATCCCCGTGTCTGATTTCCTGCCTCTGATTCCCCGCCTCTGATTCCCCATCTCTGATTCACCGCCTCTGATTCCCCACCTCTGATTCCCCATCTCTGATTCCGCACATCCAATTCCCTGCCTCTGATTCCCCAACTCTGATTCCCCACCTCTGATTCCCCAGCTCTGATTCCCTGCCTCAGATTCCCCACTTCTGATTCCCCATATCTGATTCCCCGCCTCTGTTTCCCCGCCTCTGATTTCCCGCCTCTGTTTCCCTATATCTAATTCCCCACCTCTGATGCCCCAACTCTGATACCCCGCCTCTGATTCCCCAGCTCTGATTCCCCGCCTCTGATTCCCCGCATCCGATTCCCCATATCTGATTCCCCGCCTCTGTTTCCCCGCCACTGATTCCCCGCCTCTGTTTCCCCATATCTGATTCCCCGCCTCTGATTCCCAACTATGATTCCCCGCCTCTGATTCCCCAGCTCTGATTCCCTGCGTCTGATTCCCTGCGTTCTATTCCCTGCCTCTGATTCCCCGCCTGTGATTCCCCATCACTGATTCACCACCTCTGATTCCCCACCTCTGATTCCCCATATCTAATTCCCCGCCTCTGTTTGCCCGCCTCTGATTCCCCGCCTCTGTTTCCCCATATCTGATTCCCCGTCTCTGAATCCCCAACTCTGATTCCCTGCCTCTGATTCCCCTGCTCTGATTCCCCGCCTTTGATTCCCCCCGTCTGATTCCCAGCCTCTGAATCCCCGTGTCTGATTTCCTGCCTCTGATTCCCCGCCTCTGATTCCCCATCTCTGATTCCTCTGATTCCCCACATCTGATTCCCCATCTCTGAATCCGCACATCCGATTCCCTGCCTCTGATTCCCCGCCTCTGATTCCCCATCTCTGATTCCCCACCTCTGATTCCCCGTGTCTGATTCCCTGCCTCTGATTCCCCGCCTCTGAATCCCAGCCTCTGATTCCCCATATCTGATTCCCCGCCTCTGATTCCCTGCCTCTGATTCCCCAGCTCTGATTCCCCGCCTTTGATTCCCCCCGTCTGATTCCCAGCCTCTGAATCCCCGTGTCTGATTTCCTGACTCTGATTCCCCGCCTCTGATTACCCATCTCTGATTCACCGCCTCTGATTCCCCATCTCTGATTCCCCACCTCTGATTCCCCATATCTGATTCCCTGCCTCTGTTTCCCCGCCTCTGATTCCCCACCTCTGTTTCCCCATATCTGATTCCCCGCCTCTGATTCCCCAACTCTAATACCCCACCTCTGATTCCCCAGCTCTGATTCCCCGCCTCTGATTCCCCGCATCTGATTCCCTGCCTCTGATTCCCCGCCTCTGATTCCAGGCCTCTGATTCCCAGCATCTGATTCCGGCCTCTGATTCCCGGCCTCTGATTCCCTGCTTCTGATTCTGATTCCCTGCCTCTGATTCCCCATCTCTGATTCCGCACATCTGATTCCTTGCCTCTGATTCCCCACCTCTGATTCCCCATATCTGATTCCCCGCCTGGGTTTCCCCGCCTCTGATTCCCCGCCTCTGTTTCCCAATATCTAAGTCCCCGCCTCTGATTCCCCAAATCTGATTCCCCACCTCTGATTCCCCAGATCTGATTCCCCGCCTCTGATTCCCCGCATCTGATTCCCTGCATATGATTCCAAGCCTCTGATTCCCTGCCTCTGATTCCCAACCTCTGATTCCCCACCTCTGATTCCCCATATCTGATTCCCCGCCTCTGTTTCCCCGCCTCGGATTCCCCGCCTCTGTTTCCCCATATCTGATTCCCGGCCTCTGATTCCCCGCCTCTGATTCCCCGCCTCTGATTCCCTGCCTCTGATTCCCCATCTCCGATTCCGCACATCTGATTCCCTTCCTCTGATTCCCCGACTCTGATTCCCTGCCTCTGATTACCAACCTCTGATTCCACACCTCTGATTCCCCATATCTGATTCCCCGCCTCTATTTCCCCATATCTGATTCCCCGCCTCTGATTCCCCAACTCTGATTCCCCGCCTCTGATTCCCCAGCTCTGATTCCCAGACTCTGATTCCCGGAGTCCGATTCCCAGCCTCTGATTCCCCGCCTTTGATTCCCCATCTCTGATTCCCCGCCTCCGATTCCCCGTGTCTGATTCCCTGCCTCTGATTCCCCGCCTCTGATTCCCCGCCACTGATTCCCTGCCACTGATTCCCTGCCCCTGATTCCCCAATTCTGATTCCCCATATCTGATTCCCCGCCTCTGTTTCCCCGCCTCTGATTCCCCATATCTGATTCCCTGCCTCTGATTCCCCAACTCTGATTCACCGCCTCTGATTCCCCAGCTCTGAATCCCCGCCTCTGATTCCCCGCGTCTGATTCCCTGCCTCTGATTCCCCGCCTTGATTCCCCATCTCTGATTCACAACCTCTGATTCCCCACCTCTGATTCCCTATATTTGATTCCCCGCCTCTGTTTCCCCGCCTCTGATTCGCAACCTCTAATTCCCCACCTCTGATTCCCCATATCTGATTCCCCGCCTCTGTTACCCTGCCTCTGATTCCCGGCCTCTGTTTCCCCATATCTGATTCCCCTCCTCTGATTCCCCAACTCTGATTCCCCGCCTCTGATTCCCCAGCTCTGATTCCCCGCCTTTTATTCCCGGCCTCTGATTCCCTGCCACTGATTCCCCGCCCCTGATTCCCCACCTCTGATTCCCCATATCTGATTTCCCGCCTCTGTTTCCCCAGCTCTGATTCCCCACCTCTGAGTCCCCAGCTCTGATTCCCTGCCACTGATTCCCCGCCCCTGATTCCCCACCTCTGATTTCCCATATCTGATTCCCCGCCTCTGTTTCCCCAGCTCTGATTCCCTGCCTCTGATTCCCTGCCCTGATTCCCCATCTCTGTTTCACCGCCTTTGATTCGCCACCTCTGATTCCCCATATCTGATTCCCCGCCTCTATTTCCCCATATCTGATTCCCCGCCTCTGATTCCCCAACTCTGATTCCCCACCTCTGATTCCCCAGCTCTGATTCCCCGACTCTGATTCCCGGAGTCCGATTCCCTGCCTCTGATTCCCCGCCTCTGATTCCCCATCTCTGATTCCCCGCCTCCGATTCCCCGTGTCTGATTCCCTGCCTCTGATTCCCCGCCTCTGATTCCCCGCCTCTGATTCCCTGCCACTGATTCCCTGCCCCTGATTCCCCAATTCTGATTCCCCATATCTGATTCCCCGCCTCTGTTTCCCCGCCTCTGATTCCCCATATCTGATTCCCTGCCTCTGATTCCCCAACTCTGATTCACCGCCTCTGATACCCCAGCTCTGAATCCCCGCCTCTGATTCCCCGCATCTGATTCCCTGCCTCTGATTCCCCGCCTTGATTCCCCATCTCTGATTCACAACCTCTGATTCCCCACCTCTGATTCCCTATATTTGATTCCCCGCCTCTGTTTCCCCGCCTCTGATTCGCAACCTCTAATTCCCCACCTCTGATTCCCCATATCTGATTCCCCGCCTCTGTTACCCTGCCTCTGATTCCCGGCCTCTGTTTCCCCATATCTGATTCCCCTCCTCTGATTCCCCAACTCTGATTCCCCGCCTCTGATTCCCCAGCTCTGATTCCCCGCCTTTTATTCCCGGCCTCTGATTCCCTGCCACTGATTCCCCGCCCCTGATTCCCCACCTCTGATTCCCCATATCTGATTCCCCGCCTCTGTTTCCCCAGCTCTGATTCCCCAGCTCTGATTCCCCAGCTCTGATTCCCTGCCACTGATTCCCCGCCCCTGATTCCCCACCTCTGATTTCCCATATCTGATTCCCCGCCTCTGTTTCCCCAGCTCTGATTCCCTGCCTCTGATTCCCTGCCCTGATTCCCCATCTCTGTTTCACCGCCTTTGATTCGCCACCTCTGATTCCCCATATCTGATTCCCCGCCTCTGTTTCCCCGCCTCTGATTCCCTGCCTCTGATTCCCAACCTCTGATTCCACACCTCTGATTCCCCATATCTGATTCCCCGCCTCTATTTCCCCATATCTGATTCCCCGCCTCTGATTCCCCAACTCTGATTCCCCGCCTCTGATTCCCCAGCTCTGATTCCCCGCCTCTGATTCCCGGCGTCCGATTCCCTGCCTCTGATTCCCCGCCTCTGATTCCCCATCTCTGATTCTCCATATCTGATTCCCCGCCTCTGAATCCCCATCTCAGATTCCCGGACTCTGATTCCCCTCCTCTGATTCCCGGCCTCTTATTCCCAGCATCTGATTCCCGGCCTCTGATTCCCGGCCTCTGATTCCCCGCTTCTGATTCTGATTCCCTGCCTCTGATTCCCCATCTCTGATTCCGCACATCTGATTCCCTGCCTCTGATTCCCCACCTCTGATTCCCCATATCTGATTCCCCGCCTCTGTTTCCCTGCCTCTGATTCCCCGCCTCTGTTTCCCTATATCTAATTCCCCACCTCTGATGCCCCAACTCTGATTCCCCGCCTCTGATTCCCCAGCTCTGATTCCCCGCCTATGATTCCCTGCATCCGATTCCCCATATCTGATTCCCCGCCTCTGTTTCCCCGCCTCTGATTCCCCGCCTCTGTTTCCCCATATCTGATTCCCGCCTCTGATTCCCAACTATGATACCCGCCTCTGATTCCCCAGCTCTGATTCCCTGCCTCTGATTCCCCGCGTTCTATTCCCTGCCTCTGATTGCCCGCCTGTGATTCCCCATCACTGATTCACCACCTCTGATTCCCTACCTCTGGTTCCCCATATCTAATTCCCCGCCTCTGTTTGCCCGCCTCTGATTCCCCGCCTCTGTTTCCCCATATCTGATTCCCCGCCTCTGAATCCCCAACTCTGATTCCCTGCCTCAGATTACCCAGCTCTGATTCCCCGCCTTTGATTCCCCCCGTCTGATTCCCAGCCTCTGAATCCCCGTGTATGATTTCCTGCCTCTGATTCCCCGCCTCTGATTCCCCATCTCTGATTCACCGCCTCTGATACCCCACCTCTGATTCCCCATCTCTGATTCCGCACATCCAATTCCCTGCCTCTGATTCCCCAACTCTGATTCCCCACCTCTGATTCCCCAGCTCTGATTCCCCGCCTCAGATTCCCCGCGTCTGATTCCCTGCCTCTGATTCCCCGCCTCTGATTCCCTGCCTCTGATTCCCCATATCTGATTCCCCGCCTCTGATTCCCCAACTCTGATTCCCCGCTTCTGATTCCCCAGCTCTGAATCCCCGCCTCTGATTCCCCGCATCTGATTCCCTGCCTCTGATTCCCCGCCTCTGATTCCCCATCTGTGATTCACAACCTCTGATGCCCCACCTCTGATTCCCCATATCTGATTCCCCGCCTCTGTTTCCCCGCCTCTGATTCCCCGCCTCTGATTCCCCATATCTGATTCCCCGCCTCTGATTGCCCACCTCTGATTCCCCGTGTCTGATACCCTGCCTCTGATTCCCCGCCTCTGATTCCCCATCTCTGATTCACCACCTCTGATTCCCGGCCTCTGATTCCCCATCTCTGATTCCGCACATCCGATTCCCTGCCTATGATTCCCCACCTCTGATTCCCCGCCTCTGATTCCCCATATCTGATTCCCTGCCTCTGTTTCCCCGCCTCTGATTCCCTACCTCTGTTTCCCCATATCTGATTCCCCGCCTCTGATTCCCAGCATCTGATTCCGGCCTCTGATTCCCGGCCTCTGATTCCCTGCTTCTGATTCTGTTTCCCTGCCTCCGATTCCCCATCTCTGATTCCGCACATCTGATTCCCTGCCTCTGATTCCCCACCTCTGATTCCCCATATCTGATTCCCCGCCTCTGTTTCCCCGCCTCTGACTCCCCGCCTCTGTTTCCCAATATCTAAGTCCCCACCTCTGATTCCCCAAATCTGATTCCCCACCTCTGATTCCCCAGCTCTGATTCCCCGCCTCTGATTCCCCGCATCTGATTCCCTGCATCTGATTCCAAGCCTCTGATTCCCTGCCTCTGATTCCAAACCTCTGATTCCCCACCTCTGATTCCCCATATCTGATTCCCCGACTCTGTTTCCCCGCCTCGGATTCCCCGCCTCAGTTTCCCCATATCTGATTCCCGGCCTCTGATTCCCCGCCTCTGATTCCCCGCCTCTGATTCCCTGCCTCTGATTCCCCATCTCCGATTCCGCACATCTGATTCCCTTCCTCTGATTCCCCGCCTCTGATTCCCCGCCTCTGATTCCCTTCCTCTGATTCCCAGCATCTGATTCCGGCCTCTGATTCCCGGCCTCTGATTCCCTTCTTCTGATTCTGATTCCCTGCCTCTGATTCCCCATATCTGATTCCCCGCCTCTGTTTCCCCGCCTCTGATTCCCCGCCTCTGATTCCCAACTCTGATTCCCCGCCTCTGATTCCCCAGCTCTGATTCCCCGTGTTTGATTCCCTGCCTCTGATTCCCTGCCCTGATTCCCCATCTCTGTTTCACCGCCTTTGATTCGCCACCTCTGATTCCCCATATCTGATTCCCCGCCTCTGTTTCCCCGACTCTGATTCCCTGCTTCTGATTCCCAACCTCTGATTCCACACCTCTGATTCCCCATATCTGATTCCCCGCCTCTATTTCCCCATATCTGATTCCCCGCCTCTGATTCCCCAACTCTGATTCCCCGCCTCTGATTCCCCAGCTCTGATTCCCCGACTCTGATTCCCGGCATCCGATTCCCTGCCTCTGATTCCCCGCCTCTGATTCCCCATCTCTGATTCCCCGCCTCTGATTCCCCGTGTCTGATTCCCTGCCTTTGATTCCCCTCCTCTGATTCCCCGCCTCTGATTCCCTGCCACTGATTCCCTGCCCCTGATTCCCCACCTCTGATTCCCCACATCTGATTCCCCGCCTCTGTTTCCCCGCCTCTGATTCCCCGCCTCTGATTCCCCATATCTGATTCCCTGCCTCTGATTCCCCAACTCTGATTCCCCGCCTCTGATTCCCCAGCTCTGAATCCCCGCCTCTGATTCCCCGCGTCTGATTCCCTGCCTCTGATTCCCCGCCTTGATTCCCCATCTCTGATTCACAACCTCTGATTCCCCACCTCTGATTCCCTATATTTGATTCCCCGCCTCTGTTTCCCCGCCTCTGATTCCCCGCCTCTGATTCCCCATATCTGATTCCCCGCCTCTGATTGCCCACCTCTGATTCCCAGCCTCTGATTCGCCAGCTCTGATTCCCCGCCTCTGATTCCCCGCATCTGATTCCCTGCCTCTGATTCCCCGCCTCTGATTCCCCATCTCTGATTCACCGCCTTTGATTCGCCACCTCTGATTCCCCATATCTGATTCCCCACCTCTGATTCCCGGCCTCTTATTCCCAGCATCTGATTCCCGGCCTCTGATTCCCGGCCTCTGATTCCCCGCTTCTGATTCTGATTCCCTGCCTCTTATTCCCCATCTCTGATTCCGCACATCTGATTCCCTGCCTCTGATTCCCCACCTCTGATTCCCCATATCTGATTCCCCGCCTCTGTTTCCCCGCCTCTGATTCCCCGCCTCTGTTTCCCTATATCTAATTCCCCACCTCTGATGCCCCAACTCTGATTCCCCGCCTCTGATTCCCCAGCTCTGATTCCCCGCCTCTGATTCCCCATATCTGATTCCCGCCTCTGATTCCCAACTATGAATCCCCTCCTCTGATTCCCCAGCTCTGATTCCCTGCCTCTGATTCCCCGCGTCCTATTCCCTGCCTCTGATTCCCCGCCTGTGATTCCCCATCACTGATTCACCACCTCTGATTCCCTACCTCTGATTCCCCATATCTAATTCCCCGCCTCTGTTTGCCCGCCTCTGATTCCCCGCCTCTGTTTCCCCATATCTGATTCCCCGCCTGTGAATCCCCAACTCTGATTCCCTGCCTCAGATTCCCCAGCTCTGATTCCCCGCCTTTGATTCCCCCCGTCTGATTCCCAGCCTCTGAATCCCCGTGTCTGATTTCCTGCCTCTGATTCCCCGCCTCTGACTCCCCATCTCTGATTCACCGCCTCTGATTCCCCACCTCTGATTCCCCCTCTCTGATTCCGCACATCCAATTCCCTGCCTCTGATTCCCCAACTCTGATTCCCCACCTCTGATTCACCAGCTCTGATTCCCCGCCTCAGATTCCCCAACTCTGATTCCCCGCTTCTGATTCCCCAGCTCTGAATCCCCGCCTCTGATTCCCCATTTCTGATTCCCCGCCTCTGATTCCCCAACTCTGATTCCCCGCTTCTGATTCCCCATCTGTGATTCACAACCTCTGATGCCCCACCTCTGATTCCCCATATCTGATTCCCTGCCTCTGTTTCCCCGCCTCTGATTCCCCACCTCTGTTTCCCCATATCTGATTCCCCGCCTCTTATTCCCCAACTCTAATACCCCGCCTCTGATTCCCCAGCTCTGATTCCCCGCCTCTGATTCCCCGCATCTGATTCCCTGCCTCTGATTCCCCGCCTCTGATTCCAGGCCTCTGATTCCCAGCATCTGATTCCGGCCTCTGATTCCCGGCCTCTGATTCCCTTCTTCTGATTCTGATTCCCTGCCTCTGATTCCCCATCTCTGATTCCGCACATCTGATTCCCTGCCTCTGATTCCCCACCTCTGATTCCCCATATCTGATTCCCCGCCTCTGTTTCCCCGCTTCTGATTCCCCGCCTCTGTTTCCCAATATCTAAGTCCCCATCTCTGATTCCCCAAATCTGATTCCCCACCTCTGATTCCCCAGCTCTGATTCCCCACCTCTGATTCCCCGCATCTGATACCCTGCATCTGATTCCAAGCCTCTGATTCCCTGCCTCTGATTCCCCGCCTCTGATTCCCCATATCTGATTCCCGGCCTCTGATTCCCCGCCTCTGATTCCCCATATCTGATTCCCTGCCTCTGATTCCCCAACTCTGACTCCCCGCCTCTGATTCCCTAGCTCTGAATCCCCGCCTCTGTTTCCCCGCGTCTGATTCCCTGCCTCTGATTCCCCGCCTTGATTCCCCATCTCTGATTTACAACCTCTGATTCCCCACCTCTGATTCCCTATATTTGATTCCCCGCCTCTGTTTCCCCGCCTCTGATTCCCCGCCTCTGATTCCCCATATCTGATTCCCCGCCTCTGATTGCCCACCTCTGATTCCCAGCCTCTGATTCGCCAGCTCTGATTCCCCGCCTCTGATTCCCCGCATCTGATTCCCTGCCTCTGATTCCCCGCCTCTGATTCCCCATCTCTGATTCACCGCCTTTGATTCGCCACCTCTGATTCCCGGCCTCTTATTCCCAGCATCTGATTCCCGGCCTCTGATTCCCGGCCTCTGATTCCCCGCTTCTGATTCCCTGCCTCTGATTCCCCATCTCTGATTCCGCACATCTGATTCCCTGCCTCTGATTCCCCACCTCTGATTCCCCATATCTGATTCCCCGCCTCTGTTTCCCCGCCTCTGATTCCCCGCCTCTGTTTCCCTATATCTAATTCCCCACCTCTGATGCCCCAACTCTGATTCCCCGCCTCTGATTCCCCAGCTCTGATTCCCCGCCTCTGATTCCCTGCATCCGATTCCCCATATCTGATTCCCCGCCTCTGATTCCCCGCCTCTGTTTCCCCATATCTGATTCCCGCCTCTGATTCCCAACTATGATTCCCCGCCTCTGATTCCCCAGCTCTGATTCCCTGCCTCTGATTCCCCGCGTTCTATTCCCTGCCTCTGATTCCCCGCCTGTGATTCCCCATCACTGATTCACCACCTCTGATTCCCTACCTCTGATTCCCCATATCTAATTCCCCGCCTCTGTTTGCCCGCCTCTGATTCCCCGCCTCTGTTTCCCCATATCTGATTCCCCGCCTCTGAATCCCCAACTCTGATTCCCTGCCTCAGATTCCCCAGCTCTGATTCCCCGCCTCAGATTCCCCGCGTCTGATTCCCTGCCTCTGATTCCCAGCCTCTGAATCCCCGTGTCTGATTTCCTGCCTCTGATTCCCCGCCTCTGATTCCCCATCTCTGATTCACCGCCTCTGATTCCCCACCTCTGATTCCCCATCTCTGATTCCGCACATCCAATTCCCTGCCTCTGATTCCCCAACTCTGATTCCCCACCTCTGATTCCCCAGCTCTGATTCCCTGCCTCTGATTCCCCAGCTCTGATTCCCCGACTCTGATTCCCGGCGTCCGATTCCCTGCCTCTGATTCCCCGCCTCTGATTCCCCATCTCTGATTCCCCGCCTCTGATTCCCCGTGTCTGATTCCCTGCCTCTGATTCCCCGCCTCTGATTCCCCGCCTCTGATTCCCTGCCACTGATTCCCTGCCCCTGATTCCCCACCTCTGATTCCCCATATCTGATTCCCCGCCTCTGTTTCCCCGCCTCTGATTCCCCGCCTCTGATTCCCCATATCTGATTCCCTGCCTCTGATTCCCCAACTCTGATTCCCCGCCTCTGATTCCCCAGCTCTGAATCCCCGCCTCTGATTCCCCGTGTCTGATTCCCTGCCTCTGATTCCCCGCCTTGATTCCCCATCTCTGATTCACAACCTCTGATTCCCCACCTCTGATTCCCTATATTTGATTCCCCGCCTCTGTTTCCC
Organism: Narcine bancroftii; assembly: GCF_036971445.1. Taxonomy (NCBI): domain Eukaryota; kingdom Metazoa; phylum Chordata; class Chondrichthyes; order Torpediniformes; family Narcinidae; genus Narcine; species Narcine bancroftii. The sequence continues at coordinate 7,113 of NW_027212100.1, read as the reverse complement.
CACCTCTGATTCCCCGCCTCTGATTCCCCATATCTGATTCCCCGCCTCTGATTGCCCACCTCTGATTCCCCGCCTCTGATTCGCCAGCTCTGATTCCCCGCCTCTGATTCCCCGCATCTGATTCCCTGCCTCTGATTCCCCGCCTCTGATTCCCCATCTCTGATTCACCGCCTTTGATTCGCCACCTCTGATTCCCCATATCTGATTCCCCACCTCTGTTTCCCGGCCTCTGATTCCCAGCCTCTGATTCTCCATATCTCATTCCCCGCCTCTGAATCCCCATCTCTGATTCCCGGACTCTGATTCCCCACCTCTGATTCCCGGCCTCTTATTCCCAGCATCTGATTCCTGGCCTCTGATTCCCGGCCTCTGATTCCCCGCTTCTGATTCTGATTCCCTGCCTCTGATTCCCCATCTCTGATTCCGCACATCTGATTCCCTGCCTCTGATTCCCCACCTCTGATTCCCCATATCTGATTCCCCGCCTCTGTTTCCCCGCCTCTGATTTCCCGCCTCTGTTTCCCTATATCTAATTCCCCACCTCTGATGCCCCAACTCTGATACCCCGCCTCTGATTCCCCAGCTCTGATTCCCCGCCTCTGATTCCCCGCATCCGATTCCCCATATCTGATTCCCCGCCTCTGTTTCCCCGCCACTGATTCCCCGCCTCTGTTTCCCCATATCTGATTCCCCGCCTCTGATTCCCAACTATGATTCCCCGCCTCTGATTCCCCAGCTCTGATTCCCTGCGTCTGATTCCCTGCGTTCTATTCCCTGCCTCTGATTCCCCGCCTGTGATTCCCCATCACTGATTCACCACCTCTGATTCCCCACCTCTGATTCTCCATATCTAATTCCCCGCCTCTGTTTGCCCGCCTCTGATTCCCCGCCTCTGTTTCCCCATATCTGATTCCCCGTCTCTGAATCCCCAACTCTGATTCCCTGCCTCTGATTCCCCTGCTCTGATTCCCCGCCTTTGATTCCCCCCGTCTGATTCCCAGCCTCTGAATCCCCGTGTCTGATTTCCTGCCTCTGATTCCCCGCCTCTGATTCCCCATCTCTGATTCCTCTGATTCCCCACATCTGATTCCCCATCTCTGAATCCGCACATCCGATTCCCTGCCTCTGATTCCCCGCCTCTGATTCCCCATCTCTGATTCCCCACCTCTGATTCCCCGTGTCTGATTCCCTGCCTCTGATTCCCCGCCTCTGAATCCCAGCCTCTGATTCCCCATATCTGATTCCCCGCCTCTGATTCCCTGCCTCTGATTCCCCAGCTCTGATTCCCCGCCTTTGATTCCCCCCGTCTGATTCCCAGCCTCTGAATCCCCGTGTCTGATTTCCTGCCTCTGATTCCCCGCCTCTGACTCCCCATCTCTGATTCACCGCCTCTGATTCCCCACCTCTGATTCCCCCTCTCTGATTCCGCACATCCAATTCCCTGCCTCTGATTCCCCAACTCTGATTCCCCACCTCTGATTCACCAGCTCTGATTCCCCGCCTCAGATTCCCCAACTCTGATTCCCCGCTTCTGATTCCCCAGCTCTGAATCCCCGCCTCTGATTCCCCATATCTGATTCCCCGCCTCTGATTCCCCAACTCTGATTCCCCGCTTCTGATTCCCCATCTGTGATTCACAACCTCTGATGCCCCACCTCTGATTCCCCATATCTGATTCCCTGCCTCTGTTTCCCCGCCTCTGATTCCCCACCTCTGTTTCCCCATATCTGATTCCCCGCCTCTTATTCCCCAACTCTAATACCCCGCCTCTGATTCCCCAGCTCTGATTCCCCGCCTCTGATTCCCCGCATCTGATTCCCTGCCTCTGATTCCCCGCCTCTGATTCCAGGCCTCTGATTCCCAGCATCTGATTCCGGCCTCTGATTCCCGGCCTCTGATTCCCTTCTTCTGATTCTGATTCCCTGCCTCTGATTCCCCATCTCTGATTCCGCACATCTGATTCCCTGCCTCTGATTCCCCACCTCTGATTCCCCATATCTGATTCCCCGCCTCTGTTTCCCCGCTTCTGATTCCCCGCCTCTGTTTCCCAATATCTAAGTCCCCATCTCTGATTCCCCAAATCTGATTCCCCACCTCTGATTCCCCAGCTCTGATTCCCCACCTCTGATTCCCCGCATCTGATACCCTGCATCTGATTCCAAGCCTCTGATTCACTGCCTCTGATTCCCCGCCTCTGATTCCCCATATCTGATTCCCGGCCTCTGATTCCCCGCCTCTGATTCCCCATATCTGATTCCCTGCCTCTGATTCCCCAACTCTGACTCCCCGCCTCTGATTCCCTAGCTCTGAATCCCCGCCTCTGTTTCCCCGCGTCTGATTCCCTGCCTCTGATTCCCCGCCTTGATTCCCCATCTCTGATTCACAACCTCTGATTCCCCACCTCTGATTCCCTATATTTGATTCCCCGCCTCTGTTTCCCCGCCTCTGATTCCCCGCCTCTGATTCCCCATATCTGATTCCCCGCCTCTGATTGCCCACCTCTGATTCCCAGCCTCTGATTCGCCAGCTCTGATTCCCCGCCTCTGATTCCCCGCATCTGATTCCCTGCCTCTGATTCCCCGCCTCTGATTCCCCATCTCTGATTCACCGCCTTTGATTCGCCACCTCTGATTCCCCATATCTGATTCCCCACCTCTGTTTCCCCGCCTCTGATTCCCCGCCTCTGATTCTCCATATCTCATTCCCCGCCTCTGAATCCCCATCTCTGATTCCCGGACTCTGATTCCCCTCCTCTGATTCCCGGCCTCTTATTCCCAGCATCTGATTCCCGGCCTCTGATTCCCGGCCTCTGATTCCCCGCTTCTGATTCCCTGCCTCTGATTCCCCATCTCTGATTCCGCACATCTGATTCCCTGCCTCTGATTCCCCACCTCTGATTCCCCATATCTGATTCCCCGCCTCTGTTTCCCCGCCTCTGATTCCCCGCCTCTGTTTCCCTATATCTAATTCCCCACCTCTGATGCCCCAACTCTGATTCCCCGCCTCTGATTCCCCAGCTCTGATTCCCCGCCTCTGATTCCCTGCATCCGATTCCCCATATCTGATTCCCCGCCTCTGTTTCCCCGCCTCTGATTCCCCGCCTCTGTTTCCCCATATCTGATTCCCGCCTCTGATTCCCAACTATGATTCCCCGCCTCTGATTCCCCAGCTCTGATTCCCTGCCTCTGATTCCCCGCGTTCTATTCCCTGCCTCTGATTCCCCGCCTGTGATTCCCCATCACTGATTCACCACCTCTGATTCCCTACCTCTGATTCCCCATATCTAATTCCCCGCCTCTGTTTGCCCGCCTCTGATTCCCCGCCTCTGTTTCCCCATATCTGATTCCCCGCCTCTGAATCCCCAACTCTGATTCCCTGCCTCAGATTCCCCAGCTCTGATTCCCCGCCTCAGATTCCCCGCGTCTGATTCCCTGCCTCTGATTCCCAGCCTCTGAATCCCCGTGTCTGATTTCCTGCCTCTGATTCCCCGCCTCTGATTCCCCATCTCTGATTCACCGCCTCTGATTCCCCACCTCTGATTCCCCATCTCTGATTCCGCACATCCAATTCCCTGCCTCTGATTCCCCAACTCTGATTCCCCACCTCTGATTCCCCAGCTCTGATTCCCTGCCTCAGATTCCCCACTTCTGATTCCCCATATCTGATTCCCCGCCTCTGTTTCCCCGCCTCTGATTCCCCGCCTCTGATTCCCCATATCTGATTCCCCGCCTCTGATTGCCCACCTCTGATTCCCCGCGTCTGATACACTGCCTCTGATTCCCCGCCTCTGATTCCCCATCTCTGATTCACCACCTCTGATTCCCGGCCTCTGATTCCCCATCTCTGATTCCGCACATCCGATTCCCTGCCTATGTTTCCCCACCTCTGATTCCCCGCCTCTGATTCCCCATATCTGATTCCCTGCCTCTGTTTCCCCGCCTCTGATTCCCTACCTCTGTTTCCCCATATCTGATTCCCCGCCTCTGATTCCCCAACTCTAATACCCCGCCTCTGATTCCCCAGCTCTGATTCCCCGCCTCTGATTCCCCGCCTCTGTTTCCCCGACTCTGATTCCCTTCCTCTGATTCCCAACCTCTGATTCCACACCTCTGATTCCCCATATCTGATTCCCCGCCTCTATTTCCCCATATCTGAATCCCCGCCTCTGATTCCCCAACTCTGATTCCCCGCCTCTGATTCCCCAGCTCTGATTCCCCGACTCTGATTCCCGGCGTCCGATTCCCTGCCTCTGATTCCCCGCCTCTGATTCCCCATCTCTGATTCCCCGCCTCTGATTCCCCGTGTCTGATTCCCTGCCTCTGATTCCCCGCCTCTGATTCCCCGCCTCTGATTCCCTGCCACTGATTCCCTGCCCCTGATTCCCCACCTCTGATTCCCCATATCTGATTCCCCGCCTCTGTTTCCCCGCCTCTGATTCCCCGCCTCTGATTCCCCATATCTGATTCCCTGCCTCTGATTCCCCAACTCTGATTCCCCGCCTCTGATTCCCCAGCTCTGAATCCCCGCCTCTGATTCCCCGTGTCTGATTCCCTGCCTCTGATTCCCCGCCTTGATTCCCCATCTCTGATTCACAACCTCTGATTCCCCACCTCTGATTCCCTATATTTGATTCCCCGCCTCTGTTTCCCCACCTCTGATTCCCCGCCTCTGATTCCCCATATCTGATTCCCCGCCTCTGATTGCCCACCTCTGATTCCCCGCCTCTGATTCGCCAGCTCTGATTCCCCGCCTCTGATTCCCCGCATCTGATTCCCTGCCTCTGATTCCCCGCCTCTGATTCCCCATCTCTGATTCACCGCCTTTGATTCGCCACCTCTGATTCCCCATATCTGATTCCCCACCTCTGTTTCCCGGCCTCTGATTCCCAGCCTCTGATTCTCCATATCTCATTCCCCGCCTCTGAATCCCCATCTCTGATTCCCGGACTCTGATTCCCCACCTCTGATTCCCGGCCTCTTATTCCCAGCATCTGATTCCTGGCCTCTGATTCCCGGCCTCTGATTCCCCGCTTCTGATTCTGATTCCCTGCCTCTGATTCCCCATCTCTGATTCCGCACATCTGATTCCCTGCCTCTGATTCCCCACCTCTGATTCCCCATATCTGATTCCCCGCCTCTGTTTCCCCGCCTCTGATTTCCCGCCTCTGTTTCCCTATATCTAATTCCCCACCTCTGATGCCCCAACTCTGATACCCCGCCTCTGATTCCCCAGCTCTGATTCCCCGCCTCTGATTCCCCGCATCCGATTCCCCATATCTGATTCCCCGCCTCTGTTTCCCCGCCACTGATTCCCCGCCTCTGTTTCCCCATATCTGATTCCCCGCCTCTGATTCCCAACTATGATTCCCCGCCTCTGATTCCCCAGCTCTGATTCCCTGCGTCTGATTCCCTGCGTTCTATTCCCTGCCTCTGATTCCCCGCCTGTGATTCCCCATCACTGATTCACCACCTCTGATTCCCCACCTCTGATTCCCCATATCTAATTCCCCGCCTCTGTTTGCCCGCCTCTGATTCCCCGCCTCTGTTTCCCCATATCTGATTCCCCGTCTCTGAATCCCCAACTCTGATTCCCTGCCTCTGATTCCCCTGCTCTGATTCCCCGCCTTTGATTCCCCCCGTCTGATTCCCAGCCTCTGAATCCCCGTGTCTGATTTCCTGCCTCTGATTCCCCGCCTCTGATTCCCCATCTCTGATTCCTCTGATTCCCCACATCTGATTCCCCATCTCTGAATCCGCACATCCGATTCACTGCCTCTGATTCCCCGCCTCTGATTCCCCATCTCTGATTCCCCACCTCTGATTCCCCGTGTCTGATTCCCTGCCTCTGATTCCCCGCCTCTGAATCCCAGCCTCTGATTCCCCATATCTGATTCCCCGCCTCTGATTCCCTGCCTCTGATTCCCCAGCTCTGATTCCCCGCCTTTGATTCCCCCCGTCTGATTCCCAGCCTCTGAATCCCCGTGTCTGATTTCCTGCCTCTGATTCCCCGCCTCTGATTACCCATCTCTGATTCACCGCCTCTGATTCCCCATCTCTGATTCCCCACCTCTGATTCCCCATATCTGATTCCCTGCCTCTGTTTCCCCGCCTCTGATTCCCCACCTCTGTTTCCCCATATCTGATTCCCCGCCTCTGATTCCCCAACTCTAATACCCCACCTCTGATTCCCCAGCTCTGATTCCCCGCCTCTGATTCCCCGCATCTGATTCCCTGCCTCTGATTCCCCGCCTCTGATTCCAGGCATCTGATTCCAGGATCTGATTCCGGCCTCTGATTCCCGGCCTCTGATTCCCTGCTTCTGATTCTGATTCCCTGCCTCTGATTCCCCATCTCTGATTCCGCACATCTGATACCTTGCCTCTGATTCCCCACCTCTGATTCCCCATATCTGATTCCCCGCCTGGGTTTCCCCGCCTCTGATTCCCCGCCTCTGTTTCCCAATATCTAAGTCCCCGCCTCTGATTCCCCAAATCTGATTCCCCACCTCTGATTCCCCAGCTCTGATTCCCCGCCTCTGATTCCCCGCATCTGATTCCCTGCATATGATTCCAAGCCTCTGATTCCCTGCCTCTGATTCCCAACCTCTGATTCCCCACCTCTGATTCCCCATATCTGATTCCCCGCCTCTGTTTCCCCGCCTCGGATTCCCCGCCTCTGTTTCCCCATATCTGATTCCCGGCCTCTGATTCCCCGCCTCTGATTCCCCGCCTCTGATTCCCTGCCTCTGATTCCCCATCTCCGATTCCGCACATCTGATTCCCTTCCTCTGATTCCCCGCCTCTGATTCCCCGCCTCTGATTCCCTGCCTCCGATTCCCAACCTCGGATTCCCCACCTCTGATTCCCCATATCTGATTCCCCGCCTCTGTTTCCCCGACTCTGATTCCCCGCCTCTGATTCCCAACTCTGATTCCCCGCCTCTGATTCCCCAGCTCTGATTCCCCGTGATTGATTCCCTGCCTCTGATTCCCTGCCCTGATTCCCCATCTCTGTTTCACCGCCTTTGATTCGCCACCTCTGATTCCCCATATCTGATTCCCCGCCTCTGTTTCCCCGACTCTGATTCCCTGCCTCTGATTCCCAACCTCTGATTC